>NC_089267.1:48955893-49095983 GCF_963930625.1 Muntiacus reevesi
TTATAGACCAATAGATAATGTAACAATAATCAAGTTTATCTCTTTCATTTTATATATAGATAAATGGATGAACAAAATCTCCTACCTATACATTGCTCTACTATAATCCTAAAAAGTCCATAATATTATAAGAAAAAGATAGAAATTTTAAAATCATAGTAAACAAAGGCAACAAGACAGAACAGATGAGCAAAGGAGTTTTAGAATTAGAAAAACTGAGCCTTCTTCTTATAGCTAAATGGCCTTAATCATGCACAGATGTGAGAGCTGGACAATAAAGAAGGCAGAGTGCTGAAGAGTTGATGCTTCCGAACTGTGGTGCTGGAGAAGGCTCTTGAGACTCCCTTGGAAAGCAAGCAGAGCAAGCCAGCCCATCTGAAAAGAGATCAACCCTTAATACTCTTTGGAAAGAGTGATGCTGAAGCTGAAGTTCCAATACTTTGGCCACCTGATGCAAACAGCTGACTCATTGGAAAAGACCCTTGATGCTGGGAAAGATTGAGGGCAGGAGGAGAAGAGGGAAAAAGAGGATGAGATGGCATCACTGATTCAATGGACAGGAAGTTGAGCAAACTCCAGGAGATGGTGAGGGACAGAGAAGACTAGCATTTTGCAGTCCATGGAGTCATGAAGGGCTGGACACAACTTGGAGACTGAACATGTTAACTTGAACATCAACCACTCTAAGTCTGCTACTCTCATCTGTAAAATGGGGGAACATCCATCTCATTATTATCATTATGGAAATCAATAAGATAATGCATTTAACCTTTTGTATGTATGTAACCAATGTATGTATGTATGTAACCAATGTATGTCACATGATAAGCACTCAATAAATATTTGCTAGATTAATTATTTATAATTATTAGTCCAAAGATTCACAGATAAATAATCAAAGAATTAAAAAGAAGGAATGGCGGGGCAGGTCTTCTGACATTGGCAACATAGACTATTTGCAAACCAATCATCAAAAGAAGATAAACGTCCTGTTTTACAATGAGTTGAGGTCGACAGTTTGCTTTCCATGTGAGGTAACTTTAGCTAAGTTCAATCACCTTAAATATTAACCAACTACAGCTTTTCCTTCACCCTTAGCTCAAAAGAAGGTCTAAATGTGGGCTTCTGCAAACCCTGGGATTAAGGGAATGAAAGTTAATCCAGGCCAAGTATTAGATTGTACACAGGTGTCATCATTTGAAAAAAATAATAAGCTACCCACTTTGTTCCATTTTTGGAGCTAAATGGTCCAACTCAGAAACCTCTGTTAACACTAGGGATAAACTGAGAAAATTGTTTCTACACTATTTTTTATTGTCCTAGATGATGAAGACTATTAGACAAAGTAGAAGCTCTATATTCATAATTGAGACTAAGAAAGAGCAAATCCAACGGAAACAGGCTATTCACATAAATATTTACCATCAGTCACTTGGAATTCCAGTATGACTTTCTTCTCAGTGTAAGCATCTGTAGAATTGAGTTAATTATTCTAATGTCTACAGTATACAAACTATGGCCAAGCTATTCTCCTATCAGTCAGATCACTGAGGATAGCATATACGATTAGAAAAAAGTTAGGGATGGTGTGGAGTATAGGGAGAAATAAAATAAAATTTTTAAAAAATTAGCAAAAACCTCATGGTCTAATCAGACCTTTAATTAAATTTAGCTCATGCTTGATGTCTTCAAAAAATGGCAGTGCTTTACATGAAGGAAAGGAGCACTACAAAAAGGATTACGGACTCTAATCTCAACAGCAACCTTTCAAATCCACGACCAGGGAAGCGGAAGGAGCCCAGAAAAATAGTAAAGTCCTGCTTATTGAACTTATATGCAGAGCACATCATGAGAAACACTGGGCTGAATGAAGCACAAGCTGGAATCAAGATTGCCGGGAGAAATATCATTAACCTCAGATATGCAGATGACACCACCCTTATGGCAGAAAGTGAAGAGTAACTAAAAAGCCTCTTGATGAAAGTGAAAGAGGAGAATGAAAAAGTTGACTTAAAACTCAACATTCAGGAAACTAAGATCATGGCATCTGGTCCCATCACTTCATGGCAAATAGATGGGGAAACAGTGGAAACAGTGTCAGATTTTATTTTTGGGGGCTCCAAAAGCACTGCAGATGGTGGTTGCAGCCATGAAATTAAAAGACACTTACTCCTTGGAAGGAAAATTATGATCAACCTAGACAGCATATTAAAAAGCAGAGACATTACTTTGCCAACAAAGGTTCCTCTAGTCAAGGCTATAGTTTTTCCAGTGGTCATGTATGGATGTGAGTTGAACTGTGAAGAAAGCTGAGCTCCAAAGAATTGATGCTTTTGAACTGTGGTGTTAGAGAAGACTCTTGAGAGTCCCTTGAACTGCAAGGAGATCCAACCAGTCCATCCTAAAGGAGATCAGTCCTGAGTGTTCGTTAGAAGGACTGATGCTGAAGGTGAAACTCCAGTTCTTTGTCCACTTCATGGGAAGAGTTGACTCATTGGAAAAGACCCTGATGCTGAGAGGATTGGGGGCAGGAGGAGAAGGGGACAGCAGAGGATGAGATGGCTGGATGGCATCACCAACTCAATGGACATGAGTTTGGGTAAACTCCAGGAGTTGGTGATGGACAGGGAGGCCTGGCGTGCTGTGATTCATGGAGTCGCAAAGAGTGGACACAACTGAGCAACTGAATTGAACTGAACTGAACTGAACCCCCATATGCACCCATCAACTTCAAAACAGAGAACTGCTCCCAATCATAGGCCCAACCCCTGCTGGTCACCTCACAAATGTGCCACTAGTCACACACAAAAGAATGTGGATCACTTTTGTCACAACTTCTAAAAATCATGGTGGGAATAAAATGACTATGTCTACTTGTTGAGCAATGCTCAATCAATCAATCAAAGGCTTTAAAGATTTTATTTCTTTGTTTCCTCCTCTTTTCTGTGTGTTTTATCCCAAACTAATTTGCATTCATGGAAGAACTACATTTTCTGAAGGAGAAAACATGTGTTATTTTTGCTTCATGAGGGAGGGAACAAGTAAGTGGGGATGATAGAAATGTGAAGTGTCATACTAGATCAATTAAGTTGAAAACATAATTTAAAACCATTAAATATGCCTACTTAAAATATAGAAACATCTTTTTTTAAGTTCAAGTTCCTCTGGTCTTCAGAGATCATTTATAATTTGACATAGAACGTTCTGTAGGTTATAAAGACAGCATAGAGAACAAATGAATTTTTATTCAATACACAAATACACAGATTTTAGGTAGCTGTATTACTCAGTATCATCACGCAAGGTCATTTAATGGAAAACTAGAAATGTACAAGTAAAAAAGGTAGAAAATAAGTTACAGTTGATGATAACCAAAAATGAGCTGACATGTAAGAGGAATGTTTTAGTAAAAGGCTCTGTGGATACCAATCCTCTTCTTAACCCATTAAAAGCATTCTAAGGGGTTAGCATGCGTAGAGCATCATCTTTCTCATCCAGAACACTGCCATTAATTTATGATTCTATAGCTGGCAGAAATGACCTGGTTGCAAATTTACATGCTCTGGGCATCAAATAAACTAATTAAACTGATCTATACTGTAATTGTCTTCTACTGTTTACTGATTAAAAAGCCCTTGAAATAATGAGAATTCTTTGCAGTAGGAAGGTTTGGACCCATGAGCTGTGATGACTATCAACGGCCTCAGAACTCCTCCTGGAGGACAGGAGGTTAAGAGGCAGTGAGGAGGAAGAAAATGCCTTGCCCTCCTTTCGGGAGTCACTGTTCTTCTGAGCCTCTGATTTGGAGACAGGGTGTCCTGTTTCACAGTTTAGAGCTCAGATTCTCCAAGGTCACCAATAATACTGCTTAGCTAAAATTTCAAGAGAGCTTAGAAGATTGTTTAGATAAATTCCTCATATAAGTGCTAAAACTTTAAGGGAAAGTTAGCTATAAATATAATCCTATAAGGATAATAGGTTTCTCTAACTCAGTTTGTCCCTAATTTATACTTCTTTCTCTAAAATTCATTTGCTTCTAGTTCAAAGAATTTATGATTCTGGCAACAGCATGAGGAATATGAGTTTTCACAGACAGAGAACAATTGCCAAGGATTTTCAGAATTATATGACTGTCACCCTATGCACTAGGAATTCTCAAATACCAACATTTGGAGAAATCTTTTCTTACATTTTATAATGAAATATGAAAGCTAAAACACCATTCTGAACACTTTTTATAACATTCAGAGTCCTGGAACACGAATAACCTGAGCAATGCTTTATGTTCACTTTGTATATATAAACACTTTGCAGTTGAAAAGATGGTATGGTTTGCAGTTATCATGTTAAAAGAAAGTTGTTTTAAATTTTCATGATAATCCAGATCAAAGATATATTTTCTGAATATGTTCAGGAGCACTCACTGATTACTTCACTACTGTTTTCACTTAAAAAAAAAAAAAAAACACAAGGAAACAAGGCAGGAGAAACAAATTTATAACAAATGACTTTAAATAAAATTAGAGGTTACTGCATTACAGAAATGTCCTTAGGTCATCTAGCTCCTATTTTTTTTTCTAGCTCATGTTTTTATAGCTAAAACCTAAGACCTGATGAACTGTTCTAGTGTAATGTTGTTTTAACACTTGTATAAACACCCACAAGGTTGAGAGTGCCTGCCAACTTTCAGCATGGATTGAATCATCACTAAGAAATTGTCCCCCCAAAATTATACAATAAAAATTCTCATGTAACTACTAGCTGCCATTGTCTCATGTAGTAGAGTTATGTCTAACCTCTTGTAAGGTACTAATGCTCATTGAAAACCAAAAGGACAGACCTCATTTTTTAGCTAAATAGAGACCCTTAAATCATTAGCAGCTACTGCTAACAAAATGACAAAGCATGCTTTTAAAGTCTGAGTGTTTGTTCTGTGTTCATATCTCTCACTAGCTCTGAATCATAACTCGACAAGACAGGAATAATAATACTGCTTTGAAATTAAATGCTATCATATTTTGATTATTTTTGCTTTAAATTTAAAGTACTTCTTTTTGGGAAGTACCCAAATGTAAATTGTTCTTGACTTTAGGAAAGTAATTTCTAGTGAATAAAAACAAATAAATTATTAAAATTCTATTAGAACTAATGTCCTCCTCCCTGGAGATTCAGTGTTTGGGCAGGCAGAATCTCATATTTTCTATTTAATGGACCAGTGCAGATGTATTAATAAGGGCTTCCCTGATGGCTCAGCGGTTAAAGAATTTGGCTTTCAATGCAGAGACACAAGAGATGCAGGTTCGATGCCTGGGTCAGGAAGATCTCCTGGAGAAGGAACTGGCAACCCTCTCCAGTATTCTTGCTTGGAAAATTCCATGGACAGAGGAGCCTGGCAGGCTACAGTCCAAAGGGTCACAAAGAGTCAGACATGACTGAACAGCTAAACACACAGATGTGTTAAAAGTATCTGTGCATTATACATAGTAATGCCTGATTTCCTCTCCCACAGAACTATTTTCAACATTAAGGAAGATAAAATATATACAAGCAGTCTATACATTGTAGCTTCCCAGGTGGTGCTAGTGGTAAAGAATCTGTCTGCCAATGCAGGAGACATAAAAGGCATGGGTTCCATCCCTGGGTTGGGAAGATCCCCTGGAGGAGGAAATCCCACCTAACATTCCTGCCTGTAGAATTCCATGAACAGAGGAACCTGGAGAGCTACAGTCCATGGGGTCGCAAAGAATCATACATGACTGAAGCAATTTATCATAGACTTTATACAATGTAAATAAATGGATTTTTAAAGGTACTATTTACTATTATTTTCTGAACAACATCTTTAACATGCAAAATATAGTTGCATTAATTCTATTTCCTATCATTTTCAGGTGTCTACTCATCAATGTTGATATTCCAAGTTCATATTCCTTTACTTAGCATGAGAGGTAGGCTCACCAGAAAATCTAAAAACTTCAGCTGAGACTTGTAGACGTAAACCTCATTCTGGATGCTGTCCACAATATGAACCACTAAAAACCTTTTCTGCCTTAAATGCCTAACAGTGCATTTACTTACTTTCCCAGGCTAATCTAACATAATTTTGAGACTCCTTTTCAATATCTAACTATGCTACTAAGGGTAGAATGGGCCAAGGCATGGGGCAGAGCTCCAAAACATGAGACATAGAAAGGTATCAGAGAAATGTGAGAAAATACTCAGTGCCTGATGAGCTTCTGATGGATCTGATCCTGGGCAAAGAGAAATCTAGGTCATGTGAAACCCGGGAAGCAGACAGACCCACAGTGTGAAGCACGGCTGCTGCATTTGATAGGAATTTTGTGGCCTGAGCAATAACATCCTGTTAAGAGGGTGCAGAAGGAATGGAATCCTGCTCACTCTTTTCACACTTTTGCTTCCTGTAGCTTCCTTGTGTTTTTCCTGAAAACATTTTTTCTTAATATGCTCCTCAATCTGTATGTCTAGAAGGCTGCTCCTTTACTCAGAACGGCAAATTTTTTCTAATTCTTCCGGTTAGAAAGAGAACATTTTATTATAATTTGCAGAAACGTGCAAGACAGATTTGGGGGGGCTCTGGGCTGAAGACAAACTTGGTCGCCTAAGTATTGAGTCCAGGAAAAATATCAAGTGAAAGGAATTTCCCTAAAGTGGATCTTCATCTGGCAGAGAATTTATGAAGTGGCTATGAAGCAGTTTGTGAAAACTACGAATCCTGGAGTTAAATGAATTGTGTGCATCAAAATAATTCCCAATGAAACTATAAAATTCTACGTTAGTACTTGACAAGACCCCATATATCATGGAGTGGGGGTAGGGTGAGGGTAAGAAACCTGTTAGTTTCTCAGGAAAGGAAGTAACTAGTCTTCTTTTCCTTCAGTGTCGCTCTCCCACACTAGTTGTAGGCTTCACGACAGATTGTGTGCTTTTGATTACTGTATACAACTGACCCAGCGGAGCCCAATAATAAAGAGCAGCATAGGGCTCATTGTGAGCCAGGTGTTATCCTAAGCACTTTGTATTTAGTAACTAACTTTATACAACATTCCTGGAAGTGACTTCCTATTATTTTTATTGCTAATTTGTGGATAAGGAACTAAAGCATAAGTGCTCTTTGAGCAACCTGACAATAAATCATACAGGTGGGGTAGGATTTGAACCCAATCTATCCTCACCCCAGCGTCTGCCTTCTTACTCACCTCTATACTGTTCTGAATTAGTGTTTTTATGAATAAATGCATGAATGAATGACATAATGAAGTATATTCAGAGAAATATTATGTAATCTTAACTACACTGAATTTTAAACTATTTTTCATCTCTGGGAAAAACTTAATTGAGTGCCCAGGGCTTCAGAAGTTGTGTCTCCTGACTTACATTACATTGGGAAAACAGACAGGTGAAAAAATTTTAATAGCAGAGTGTCTCAAAGGACTGTGATGAGAAAATATAATCAGCTATAGGAGCATAAAGCTAGGGTGTCCAGGCCAGTCTTGGGGGCATGGTGTGGGAGTCAGGAAAAGTTTAATGATAAGGGAATATCTCAACTGAAAAGAGATAAACAGGATGATCAAGACAAAAAGGAAGGAGGGATGTTCTAGGGAAGTATGGTAACCAAGTGAATAATAAATACTAGCGCACACCTGATGAACAGGAAAAAAAAAGTATAGTATAGCATACAGTGTAAGAGAAATAAAGCAAAAGATAAAGTCTACAAAGAATGGGCAACAAATGTTTTATGAAAAACATAAAAAGTTTGGACTTTACTCTTAGGATTCAGAAATCAGTGATGAATTTAATGTGGGACAGATCAAAGAAGTGATATGGCCAGATTTACATTTGATTATTGAGGCTTATAATATGTGGAGAATCGAATGGAAGATGCCAAGGCTGTGGATTGAGTTAGTTTAAAAGGATTTTAAAGCACTTATATTCACACATGATGAGTTTGAGATGTCTGAAAGATAATCAAGTAAATATGTTTAGAAGAACATTCAGTCTCTGGGAATGGAGCTCAGCAGAGATGTCTGAGCTAGAAAAACCTAAATATATCCTCAGCCTAAAGATGGTTTTCAAAACTCAGGAGAAGATAAGGATTTCCAAGAAGAATATGTGGTAAGAAGAGTCTCCAAGTCAGAATTCTAAGAAATGTCAACATTTAAAGGTTGGATAAGAGCAAATAATCTGAGAAAGGGAATAGGGTGTGTGTTTCCAATGCCAAGTAAACTAAGCCTAAATCCATCCACAGGTGAATGAATACAAAGTTGAAAACATCCACTGCAAGCCCCAAACAAGTTGTTCATGATCACATTGAACTCAGTTTCCCACTGGACTTCCTCAGAAATAAACCGAGGAGCAAGCACAAGTATGCTTTCTTTTTTTCTTTTTTCTTCAAAAAATGTGACCTTTAATAGGAAGAGACGGGACAATATTTGGATGGGAGTGTCTGAGTCTAGGAACAAACTGTTCTTTTTAAGACGGCAGAGATGTGAGTATATTCAAGTACTCATGGCAAGTAGCTGATGGGGAAGGAGTGAAGGTACAGTAGATAGAAAGAATACTCATTATAGCAAGAGACCTGAGAAGTAAGGAAGAGAAGGAATGCAAGGTCCTGGTCAAAAGAAAGAGATCATATTTGTTCAACTGTACAGGAACAGAGGAGAAAATAAGGAGGAGAATGCAGATGAGTGAACTGTCAGGAAGACAAGTGAGTTTTCATCTGATGGGTACAATTTTCTTATGAAGGCAATCAGTCTTGGTGCATTGTGCTCACTGGTATTTTCTTTGTACCTGTTGGATGGATAGGTAGATATAGAGACAGATCTTTGTTAGGTTATGTATGTGCATACATACATGTATATATATATATTACATGTATATGCCCATATATACACATGTGTGTACTTATTTATATATACACCTAGCCTAACATATCAATATTCTATTATATAGCATCTATTATAATACCTCACATATCATACAGGAAATTGATAAATATATGGGGTTAATTTTTTAAATCTCTCATTTTATACTTGTGTTAACACCTGAATAAAAGGATGTCAATTAATCTTAAGTGAGAATGAGATTAAAGTGCTTTTAAAGTTATTCTTCTTGTATCTACCATGTGCAACAATAAAAGCAAAATAAAACTTGAAGACAAAGAGTATTATTCTAATATTTATATTTCTTGGAGGGCAGTAAATTAGATTGCTTATTATAAGTAACAAATTTTGCTATTTGTTTTCTCCATGTAGTTTTGTTTTAAAAATAATAAAGAATTATCTAATAACATATATTAAAATATACTCAATAAATCAGTTCCTTGTTTATGTTTATGCCTTAAAATAATTCTCATTCCAGCTACTGGCATACTCCCAATTGCATGTTATAGCTTAAACCTTAGTATAATAACTGTGAGACTGTTAGGCAAAGGTCCAAATAAACCTATATTTGCTACAGGAAATTTTTGAGAAAATTTGAGACTAAATTTCACATTCTCTTTTCCATTTAAAAAATGGTGCGTGTGTAAATGAAAGCCCAACAGTTAAACAACTATATCATCAAACACTGTTTTATAGTGATATTTTAAAAAAACAAAAAAAGGAAATTAAGGCAAAACTAGATACCCAGACTCTGTTAACTCCTCTGACATCAGTTGTAAAGGTTGAAATCACAAGTTTCTTACCTAATTTGAGTTTTGCATATGAAATTTGAATTAGGCAGTTTTCATTCAATCTCCTGTCCCCTTTATACTCCTAACTTTTTTGAACTTCAGAACTTCCTTTCAACTTTTGCTGTCTCTAAGGAAGTTCAATTTTCTGTCAAGAGCAAACTTATTTCCTTTCTCATGTGATTCATTATAAATGATGGAATTCATTTCATACTCTTCTAGATGGCAGGTCCCTGTTTCTCTCAACTCAAGTAGGTTGAATTCACTAGTCTCAAAAGACCATTAATTGGTCTTTAGGGTATCATTATACTACCTTTTATTTATATATGACTTGCTGTCAAAAAAGTCTAGATGTTTAAAGTAAATTTGTTTCAGTTAAAATTATCTTCACAACATTTCAGTAAAGTAGATGGAGGCTTACCATCAGTGCAGAGATGAAAAACGGCATTTTTAAGTGAAATGCCAGGGCAGAATCCAGAAGACCAGATCTTCAGATTGTTAAATAGATTATAGGTATCCACTTCTTAACATTTTGGCCTTACCCAGAGTTCCCTGATTTTTCAAGTATAAAAATGAAGGATATATGTAAATTTCAATTTCAGATAAATAATGAATAATTTTCAGTATAAGTAGATTCCCATTACAGCATCTGGGATATACTAAAAATGTTTCATTAGTTACCTGAAATTCAAATGTATCTGGGCTTCATGTATCTTATCTGGAAACCATAAATTCTTCTCATCTGAGAAGAAAAATATTGACAACACTGCTTTATTTTTAAATGATTTATCTGGCCTAAATAATATTGCAAACTCACATTTCCAAATCTCTATTGAGAGTTAAAGTTAGAAATTTGCTCAGAATTCCTTAAAAAAAAAAAACCTCAAATCTTCCAAGCTGAGATTCTTATAACCAAATGCCTCTCTTGGCAATTGTAATTATTTATTTTAAACATGAAAAAAAAAAATCCCAGAAAGCTTGACCTGTGCTTAACATCAACCCAAAAGGGAACTAAGGGAAATAGTCAAACAATTTGCAAACTCATAAAATTTAGAACTGCTAGATAAACTGAATATGACATGGCTAAAAAATTAATGGCACACAAATCTAAGATTAGATATTGAAGGTGAAGAGAAGTAGGACATGATATTAGCATTTACTTTGCCCATAATTATACTTATCATAAACAGTCTAAGAGGACAACATGCTATTCTTATTCTCCAAATACTTGGAGAACCATCAAAAAGACCATTATCAGTGGCTCACAAACAATAGAAAGTACAATGAGTAGTTCTCTCTGGAAATCTATTAATATCTACACTCAAAGTCATTTAAAATTATTTTAATGACTAAATGATAAGTGACTAGATAGCATTAAGAACTGTCAACAAGAGTTGCTAAAGAGAAAATATAGAAATCAGACTAAATAAATCTCTAAGATTGTCTATATACTGACAGTCAATTCTTCTAACAAAATGATTTCAAAAGGATCAAAAGTCAGAGCAGAATTTGCATAGAAAAAATTATATAAAAATACTCTGTAGAAATTGTATAATTTGCCAACAGATCCAACCATAGTCACTAGTCCAGGGAATCTGCTAACAAATTTGAAAATAGGGTTACTGATTTTTAAAAATGAGTTACACTATCTTTCTGACTAAGCCAATTCTAATATGAGTAGTAAATGGGAAACAATTTGAAACTGTTGTTTTCATGATAATGAAAGGAGGCAATATTATTATTGACCACTTAGGTTTGGAATTATGTATTCAGCCTACTTTAAGTCAAAGCTGCTAGTCATAATTACCTTAAATGGTTTTCGGGATCTGGGCATAGCCCACAACTTTGCCCACTTTCATAACAAAAATGCATCCACCTAAATAGGCCAATTTTTTAATATGATCAATAGTGTATATCCCTTGTCTTCTACATTTGAACAATAAGTTAAAGGAAAATCTGACTGTCTTGAGAAGTGCAGAAAAGTTATGTAATTTGAGAAATGGCCAAATGAATATAACTCAATAAGCAACTTGACCACTGCAGATACAAGAGAGAATTTAACAACAAAGCAGTGCATTTCCCCAAAAATTACTTGTAAAAGCACTGTCTTCTCAGACATTTGTTTTGTATATATTCAGCTGGCCCTTGTTTTAATCTTGATGTGACTTCTAATTCCTCTGTTACTGAAGTTCTTTTTATTAAAAAAAAAAAAAAAAGACAGTACAAAAGTATTAACCTGCAAAAAAAAAAAAAAAAACATGTTAAGTGGGTATTGTTGTTATATGGGCCACATTTATTCAACTTGTTACTGACTATTATTTTTTATATATTAGAACATCATTATCTGCTTCTTGAAGGTTTTAGTGGTTTCAGGGCTTAGCTTTTAATTCTTAATACTCTAAAGACAACAGGCCTGAAAGGACAGAGCATAAAAGAAACTATTTTACTAAAAGAAAGGACTTCTTAATCCACATTTGAATTGTGCTCAAAATATGTAAGTCTTACTAACCTTTAAAATTTTTATTTAAGCCCTAAGTCTAGCACAGGAATGTAGCAGTCTGAATATCTTATCTTACTAAGACTTCAGTATACATTTCATACTGGAAAAAAAAAAGGAATGCACAAATGCTGTACAATGACTTAGAAATATTTCACAGCTCTGGGGTTTTGTTTTCATTTTCCACTTCAACATTCTAGTGCAATGTCTTTGGTGTTCTGACCACTTGTAAAACCCTCAGTCCCTGTCAACTGTGAGCAGCAATTAAGAATCCTCCTATCCACTATATACTTAGCCCTTGTTTCCTGTGTTAGCCAAGCAAAAAGATATATCTTTATGCAATAGGTAATCAGTTGGGAATCAATTTAGTGATGCTTTATTTCTTTTACACAACTCTCAAATAATTAGATCAGCTTTAAAGGAAAAAAGAAAAACTGCTTCTGATTCAAAGTCAAGATTTCACCAAAACTGTTTAAAATGAGGTAAAATTCCTGTATTAACCCCTAAAAATATAATATTTGATCCTCAAACAAAAGCATTGCTTTTCTGTCCAATTTGATGTCTTTTTCACGCTACCTCAGTGATGGCCAAATAATTGGTTGTTCACTTGTGTCCTTGTCTCCCCCGACAGTTCCACAGATGCCCTGAACAATGCTCCAAAGACTGCTTTCAGTAGGGGCAAATCCTCATTAATCATTCTTGGCTGACAGCACAAGGGGACACCTGCATCTGGTGCAGGAGCCCAGCCATGGCTTGTGGGAGCAGGGATTAAAAACTAATCGGTGCGAGGCTACTTTTAACAGGAATGTGGTGAACAACAACACACATGTACACACACACACACACACACACACACATACCAAACAAATCCTCTTATGGCATCCCCATTTACTTAATATCTCAAACTGAAGCTATGGCTCATCAAAACACCATTCTACTCCAGGAAAGTATATATCAGAGAACCAACCACACACAGGGTAATGATAAATAGCTGCTAAATTCTTCATGCCTACATCACCCAATGTTAGCATTAAATACTGATGCACTGTCACATAATTTTCATTTAGAAATTATTGCAGTTTCAGCTTCCTATCTTATGGTGCTCATAAATATTTCCCCTACTATATTTCACAAGTAGAATGTATGAAAAACACAAATTTTTTGAGCAAGAGCTCTTGTGCTTATGTGATTACTTTCTTTTATTAAAATAATAAATATGAGTATTTTGAAGAAAGGGTTAAAAAGAATCTTGGAAATACCTCCAGGAAATTAAGTATATTGTTATGTACCATTAAAGGTACTATAACCTGCTTTTTAAATGAAGTGCTCTTTAACTTCACAGAATTCAAGAGTTTTCTTTCACTTGTCACTATTTTCCTAATTGCACCAACTTGGAAGACCAAAAATAATGAATCCCAATTTGTAGCTTTTGTCTTAAGCAAAATATGTTTATAAAGCATCAGAGCATAAAAAAATATGTAGTTAAAATACTTAGGGGATTTAGGGAAAACAATATTTTGATGATTTCAAAAAAAAGGATGTTATAAGCAAGCTAAAACACTTGTAAAGAAAACTGACAAAAGAATACAATGATTAATAAAGTCACTGTTTATAATTCTCACTTTATAAAAATAAATAATAAATTTATTCATCAATTAGAGATTAATTATAACATTATAAAGTTAAAACTGAAAGGGTAAACATACTGAATGCAACACAATTTATAATTTCATGTTGGAGATTTTTGATTTGCAAATATAATCAGTTTTTGAAATTCTAGTTTTAAAAATGTATACAAATATGCAGTGCTACATATTGCATAGAAGTTAAAGGCCCTCAATGTGAAAATTTGTTTGCATTTAGTTTGGATATTTACAATGATTCAGATTTTAATCTTCAGAGGTTTATAACAGATAAATTATGCTGTCAAAACTGTGCTTTCAAGTCATTATAATGTCTCTTAACCTAATTATTTACAAAAGAATTTTAAAAGAATGTATATGAAGGTGCAGATGGAAGAGTGGATTAAATGCTGTGAGACAATATCTTAATGATCAGTGGAGCATACAATGGTAGTAAATACTATTTGCTACTACTTAAATGCTATGCAAGAGACACTTCCAATGTCTCCCAGACGAATCCAAGATATCTTTCTCTTCAATTTTGCTAGAGCCTGTCCCCATGGTAAGGATATAGCTGCCAGGAAGTAGAGCTCTTTTCCCAAAGTCATGCTTCTGTCCTTGGCAGATGCTGTGGTAACACCTCACAACCAAGGGTTCCAAATCTATTTGGAATGTAGTACACTCGAATAATCAAGCATAGTATATCCATAACCTATTTAAAGACCCTCCTGTACCTGTCATTTAAACCAGGACTAAGAATTATGGCATTCCACTCTTCATTGAGAGATATGGAAACACCATCTGAAAGTGTCACTCAGCTCCTTCTAGCGAAAGCTTAGGAATAAGAACTTGCCTCCCATACAGAAAATACAATTAAGGCAGTAAAGCAGTGGGAAAGGAGGGGGAAACGTAAAGGAAGAAGGGGGAGAGGGAGAGAGGGTAAAAGGGAGGCTAACTGTAAACTTCCTTGCACTCATAGTCTCAGGGTAGTCTGTAGTCCATGCCTTTTTTTTTTTCACACACCATTTCAATTTTTCCCACTCACAGGACAAAAGAATAAATAGTAGGCATTTTCTGTGTGTGACTACTTCATTTAATTCTCACAACAATCCTTTAAAGAAGATATTATATCTTCCATTCTGCAAGTGAGAAAATTGAGAATCAAGGAGGTTAAAAAATATGTTTAAGTCACATAGCCAAAGAAAAGTTTTCAAATATGATCTACCTTCCTCCAAAGTACATATTCTTTCCATAAAGCCACATCGTGACAACATTTCCAAATCTCTGGAATTGAGTCTAAAAACATTCATCTCTCCACTAAGATATATCCTAAAATTTGTCACATTTGCCCATCTTATTTGGTTTTCATGTGTCCATAATGCCATCCCACTTATGCTCAACCAGCTCCTTTCCATTTATTCTTTATATCTCAGTCTTGTGTCTCCTCACCAGAATTATTTTTTCCTTGCAATTGCTTTCAAACCACCATTAACCAACCTCTGCATCATAGTATTCTGCAAAATATTAAAAGATTGCCTGCAATCACCTGTTGACCTATCTTTATTCTTATCTAGCCTCCATTCCCAGAGATTGGTGACAACATCTTAACACTGTTTCCATGAGCATGACTAACAACTATATCTTAAATGAATAATTGAATGAATGAGCAAAGAATGAAAGATTATATAGATGACTACTGTAAATAGACTATTAAAGATTTAACTAAGCTTGTGAAAAATATGTGGAACAAAATAATTCTAAAACTCCAAGGGAAGAAAATCAAGATTTGCCTTCAGATTTCAAAATAAAAATGTTCATTTTCTTATGTTCTAAAATGCTTCAGAAAAATGGTAGGTGTGTACATTACCTTTGATTATTGATATGTTGATAAAGAAGAAGACTTAAAATTCAGATTTAAATAATAATTCAAAAATAAGCTGTATTTATGAAACAAAAAATTCATAATTATCATTTTAACTGTGAATACTGCTTCCTTTGAAATTTGTATTTTTTTTTTCTGTTTAGTGACAAACATTTTACAAGCTCCAGGAGCATCTTTTTATTTAAGACTGAACATGTATATATATATATATTTTTTTTTAATGTTTTTTTATTAAGACATATTATGTTACAGATGTACAACATAGTGATTCATAATTTAAGAGCTACACATTTATAACTATTATACAGGAGAATCTTGTTTTAAACTTTATTTCAGTTAATGAAAGAAACCTGAAGCAAAGTTTTCCTTAATTATTTTTCAACGAATAGACTATCCATTAGATAAGTTTCATTACTTATTGCATAGTTTCATATGTAGCAGTACATTATTACTTCTGATAAAAAAAACAACAAATGTAATGTTAAGGCTTATTTTTAAAAGATATACTGAAACCAAATCTAGTCCTCTCTCTCAAAAATAACAATGTGTCACATGTCATCTTACATTGAATACTTAAGATTTTCACATTGAAATACTTCTAATTTTGAGAATACAAGTTTAGAGCTATAAAAACATAAATAGTAATTTATTTCCTTTATTCTATGTATTTGGGGGGGAAGCCTAAAGAAGTTTAATTATTTATTCCAGATCATGTGTGCAAGGAATATTAAAACCTATGCCCCATCTCCAAGCCCAGGGGTAATCTCACAGAACATATATGTATTATTACATGATATATAGCCTAAGGATTGGCAAACAGTCTGACAAAAGAGGGAAATCTTTGTAACAAGAGCAAAGATAAAGAGAGCAAAATAAAGGTATCTATCAGAAGGGGGAAAAAAAGGAATCTCAAAATAGAGGGCAGAGACAATGGAAGGTAGGGAAAGTCAAAGAAATTCAAAAAATAAAGTTTACAAAGCTAAAAAAGAAACAAATCTTCAGAATTAAAGTACTTGATATGTGTCAAGTGGGCTTCCCTGATAGCTCAGCTGATAGAGAATTCGCCTGTAATGCAGGAGACCCCGGTTCGATTCCTGGGTCAGGAGGATCCCCTGGAGAAGGGATAGGCTACCCACTCCAGTATTCATGGGCTTCCCTGGTGGCTCAGATGGTAAAGAATCCTCCTGCAACACAGGAGACCTGGGCTTGATCCCTGGGTTGGGAAGATCTCCTGAAGGAGGGCATGGCAGCCCACTCCAGTATTCTTGCCTGGAGAATCCCCACGGACAGAGACTGGTAGTCACGAGGTTGCAAAGTGTCAGACCTGACTGAGCAAGTAAGCACATGTGCCAAGCAGAGTGGTAGGAGTGGGGAGTACACACGTCTCATAAATTCTAGTTAAACTGCAATATTCTGAAGACAAAAGAAAAAACAGCTAAAATCTTTCAGAGAGTAAAATATGTTTAATAAGCAATGAGATTCAAAATGATATAAACCATTTTATATGAACCATAATTTGCATTAGAAGACAGTAAATGTCTTCAGGGTTCCGAGAGAAAATTATTTTGATCCTATAATTCTACATCTAATCTCTCAATCAGCTGTCAAACCAAAATAAAATATTTTTAGATCAGCATAAACAAGAAAATATATCAGCTGTAATGAAACATTTTCAAGTGTGTTCTCCAGAAAAACAAAAATGAGAAGGCTAAAAAGGCTGGTGATAAATGGTGTATGAAAACATTGCTTTTAACTGTAACCAAGAAGTAGTGAAGAACATTTTATGCAACCTAACATTCTAATTGATGGCCTTGACCCTTTTTAGACATTGTCTTCTCTGTGGTCCAGGCCCAATGTTCTTGTTGTTGTTGTTTAGTCACTGAATTGTTTCTGACTCTTGCCACTCCACAGACTGTAGTCTGCCAGATTCCTCTGTCCATGGGATTTAACATTGGATAACTGTTATATAAGCATAAAACTATAAATGCCATTTATATTGAAGATCATATGTAGATTCAAGCTACAATTATGTTTGGAAGATTTAATTATATATAGTTAGAGATCAAACTTTGGCAATGTGAAATAACTATATTATAAAATAATAACTATAAAAATTTAGCTATTAAAAGCAGAAGGGGAGGAGAGAACTAGTGTACTAAATTCTTTATTTCTAGTAGGGATTCAAAAATACTAACAAAATATGATAAAAATCATGAAATGTATGAATAATATTTTTAAATGTAATGGCAACCACCAAATAATTTAAAAGTGAAAATTAAGAATCTTTGTTTCTGAAAATTAGAGGCCTAGAGAAGCCGACTTTTACTATTTGTTTAGATTCTTCTGAACCATTTGAATTATTTTCACCATGTGCAAATATTAATTTATTAAAAATATTTTATTGAAGGCACAAAGCAGAAAGTCAAAGTAATACGTTGGCATCACTATGCTTATCTTGCTTCCGGTATCCTACTAAAACTGAGTACAGTAGCAGCCCTCAGAGTTCAGACCTTTGGAAAAAGAGTGTCATAACTGGACCTAAGCTCAGAATTTTAAGTTGGTGATTTAAATCAATGCAGATATAGTTAAAATACAACAAAGAGTGCAATGGGAAAAATGCACCTTCATTAGATGTGTGAGACTTGACTATGAAACAAGCACTGTGCTGTACCAGATTTTAAAAGGTGCCTAAAATACGGATCTCACTTTCACTGGGAAATATGATAAATTGTATGATAAATATCTACTCATTCATTCAACAAATTTGTATTAAGCACGTAGTATACTCCATGAACATACTCATTTGTAAAGTAACAAAACTAGTGCATCACTCTTAAATATCTACTGAATGTCACTGAATTTAAACACTGAATTCTCCACCTTAACTAAGTTAATAGAGGATTTCTTTGTTATGAGGCCCTAATTCTAATGTTGCTTTATAATTTAAAAGAGAAGCTAGAATTCAGTATACATTGTTTGTTCATTCCCCTTCTATCCATATCTACTCTACCAAATATCTACTTTCAGATACCCTAGTAAACTGATTCTAGTCATTCACTGTTGATTTGCCTCAGTATGTCTCATTCATTCATTCATCCATTCATCCAGAAAATACTTACTACACATTAACTCTGCACCAGGTATAGTTCCGTGCTCTGGAAAAACAGCAGTAAACAAGGAAGCCGAAGCCCTTGTGGAGTTTACATTCAGAACTTACCTCCTATTTCAAAAATAAAACTTCATTCCTTTAGTACCCTGTTCAACTCATGCATTTGAGGAATGTTAAAGGCCATAGAATTATTATATAACAAATTATCATCTGCTTACAAAGAAGGAAAACAAGATTAGGACAGAATGAACAATTGGCCTAAAATCAAATAGAAGCCGGCTTCTTGACTGGAAGTGGAAGAAAGACTTCCTTTGGTCTCCTTGAGATTAGTGGGAAATTCAGTCTTTAAACTGCAGAATATATGTTCTGTACATTAGCAAAGGACAGTTAAAATTACGTATACTATAGATGAAAAACTACAGAATGCCATAGTGCCCTGAAATGTGTAGTGCATGGAAATGCCTATAAATTTTATCTTAAAAATCTAGAAATGAAAAAGGTAATTAAGACTTCAGTCACATTAAAGTGGCTTTTTTTTGCCTAGGTTAAATAATATTAGAGCAATTAGCATGTCAGAGTTTTACAGATACTTTTTTTTTTTATATTTCTTACTTATATTCCCTAAAGTAAAGGGAATAATTAACTGAAATCCAATTAGTGTAGACTTAGAACACCTGTTTCTGAAATCCTTTGAATAACTATCATATTATTATTTTTTTCTTAGTCTTTGTTTTAAGATGAAACACACATCCCTATCCAGTTGCTCTTAGGAGCTGGGAGATTTGCATATCACATAGAAGAAAAGTACCTGTTTGTAAAAGAAACTAAAAAGATTAAAAAGACCAAAAGAGTTGTGGATATATTACAGCAGCTACTGTTTCTTAACCCTCTTTTGACCAAACACAAATTTGTAAAATCTCATTCAGAGCTGAAGAGGATGATATAGATTCCATTTTTTAAATAGCCATAATAAAATCATGTGGTGTGAAATGCACACCAAAGAAGGAAATAAACACTTCTATTGGGGGAAATACTTGATATCTCATTTTTCAAATAATAGTGGTGAGAAATACATGTTTTATTATGATAGCATAAATAGTAAATTATGGTAATTTTTAGAGATCAATAAGGTGTGAAAGCAGAATAAATATCTAACTGAAAAAAGCATTACAAATAGGAACAGGTATAAGGAGAAGGAAGAGGCAAAAGAATAATCATAAAATGCATCAGTCATTTCACTAAATGCCAGGCAAAATTTTTTCATTAAATAAGAACATCTGATCAAGTTTTAAAGCAAAACCCAGTTATATGCAGGAAACCAAAAAATCTTACAGACTTAGAAATTAAAAATTCATTTCTCACTATTCCTGGAATCAATTGAAAAACAAATCAAAGAGAAAGTACAAACTGTTTAAGATTCAATGCAAAGAGAATGGTTTATAATGAAAATATGAACATCAATGGTACCTTTTCAATAAGAAAGTTAGGTGGATGAAAGATTCTGAGATGCAATGGAACTTCCATCCCTCCTCTGTGACTTTGAGAAGTTACCTCTATTTCGAATAGCCATTTTAATAAGTTTATTTACATTATCCGAGTACCCTCGCCTCAGGATCCACAGTTGCAAATCCAGTATATGACCCTGTAGCTGATCACCTTCTGTCTTCCCTTTAGCTAAATTTTTTTGATCACTGCATTTATCATTCACCTTCATAAGGTAAGGATAAAAAAAAAAGACTGAGAAACAAGCTATAAGGATGTTCATTTCTCTAACTGGTCATAATTCCAGAATAAAATGATGTGGGAATGACTTAAAAGGAACTTAAAAGGAATTTATTTTGGAATATAAATACTTTGGTATCAATAATACCAAATAGCTTTCTTTTAGATCTCTTTGTACATTCCTTTTTAAAATCTAAGAAAATATTCCTTTGAAAGAACTTATATAGAAATGTGAATCTGAGCATGTGCCAAAATACAGATAAAGATGATACAATAAAGCTTAAATTAATGTTTGTTCTATGTAAGATAGCCAGAATACATTGAACTTAAATGATTTTTTAAAAATCTGGCACCGTTTGGAACCATATTTTCCAAGTACATATAATGCAAGCCAGATATATAATTTTAAATTCTCCAGTAGCCACATGAAAACAAATTTTTAAAAAGGTGATATTAATTTTAATTATAATTGTATTGAAGCTACAACATCTCAAATATCAGTTCAAGGTATAATTTATATAAAAAGTGATTCATGAGACACTTTTCATTCTTTTTATAATACACCTTCAAAATTCAGTGTATATTTCACTTAAAGCATATCTCACTTTGGAAAAGTCACATTTCAGTGCTCAGCAGTCACGTGAGATTATCATATTCATATCAAATAGCAATAATTGCACACACTGGAGAACACTCAAAAATCCAGAGACCCAGCAGTAATTTCCAGGTCCACTCCTTTTATCTTATTGGTAGATCATTTAAAATTCTATTTAGCAAAAGAAGATTCACTCAGTGAACACAAACTACTGAACACTAATTAGACCCTTTTGTCGCCAAAGGTTTCCCTGCCCTTGCAGAGTTCCCAACCAAAATACAAAAATAAAAACAGGAGAGAAAAAAGTTCCAAATAAGAAGCAAAAGTCTATTTAAAGAACAAGTTCACTAGGCAATGTTTAGAGTCTAACTTTAAGTTATCTTACCTGAGGGAATTTACATTGATAAAATTATAGAAAAAGTACATGTAATTTATTTATGCAATGGTTACTGATCTACAGTTTTCAATCAGACTGCATTTTTAAGTATCTTTAGAAGAGAAAAAAGTACCTTTAACAGTGACATTCTACATAGTCTGATCTATTTCCTTATATTTATTTTTCCTTACATCTCATTAATTACATTTTCATTTAGGTGATTCTAATGTAAGGCCTAGTGTTTTATAAAAAATTCCTTATTGCAATTCATTTCTGTAAATCAGTGTTAATTTGATTTCTCCAGGTCGGCTTGATACAATCACCCTAGAAACCTAATTTATAGAACAGTAACACATGAAATGCATGTGGTGGGGTCTTGTTTTATCTTCTTGTATGTTGATTTATCCACAGACTCCCTGCACTGCTATATGATAATTAGTCTTCATCCTGACACTTTCTCCTTCACCTTTGATCGTACAACTCCATGCTTTTATTCTCTTTGGTCAGAATTTTACTATTATGCAGATACAATTCATAATCCGAAATCCTTGTTAGTCTTGAATCCCTATCATGATTGTTCCTAGTTAACTGCTTGGTGACATGTTTCACACCAAGGCAAATATTTAAAA
Organism: Muntiacus reevesi; assembly: GCF_963930625.1. NCBI lineage: Eukaryota > Metazoa > Chordata > Mammalia > Artiodactyla > Cervidae > Muntiacus > Muntiacus reevesi. The sequence goes on from NC_089267.1 coordinate 48,978,014, forward strand.
ATTACTGACAATAAAATTAGCCAGTCTAAACTGTAAGTTTATAATAGAAATCCAGGCCTATTTCAAACTGTGCATGTGACAAAAAAGAAGACCATGGTGAAGGAAAAGAAAATATACTTTAAAATATTCCATAAATGATAATACAGATTTCAAACTTTATGATTCATTTGAGAATTTTAGTTGCGGTTGAATTTAATAGTCTAAATATATACTTACACATTCTGCTATAATTTTTTCATTCATGGATACACTCCCATTGCATAGAATATATTAAAAAGATATTACAAATAGAACAACTTGACTAATTCAGTGCTCATTATATCTATGTAAACTTTATAAAGAATCTTGTCTTGGCTCATTTCCATACATTTTTATTTTGCCACATGTTCAAATTCACTAAAAAGTAAAGTATGAATTTTAATGCCCTACAACAATATTTTGACTACATTCATATTTAAAGAGAAAAGCATTCATTGAAAGAATAATAAGCATATATTTTTTCTCACCAAAGGGAAAATATAAATGGAGATGAATAGGATGAAATAAATGTTTGTTAATTACATACGTTTTCCCAGCTGTTGAAACCAATGCAAATACTCAAAAGATAGTGACTTCACAAAATAAGCATCTTTTTTAAAAATCTTATTTCAAAATGGGAAAATGTGCTATTTGTTCTAGAAAATTATTATAAAGGATGTTATGCCCACAGAAACTTTGGGAGAGTGGAGGGAAAATATTAATAAAGTCCTCTGGGTGAAGGAGGAGGACACGAGGTAAGAAGATCTGACAGGACCGTAAGCCTGGTGGGCAGGTTATAGAGTAGAAAGAAGGGTCAGATGCACAAAGAGGAGGCAACGCAAGCTGGGGTAAAAAGCCAATTAGTGGATTAAAGGGTACGGATCCGAGTTCTAAAACACAGGGGTGATAATATAGGCAGCTTGGGAGAGGATTAAAATAAAGAAGTGATAACAGTATTCAGTTGAGAGGGAAGGCTGTCAAAAATGTAAATAGGGGAAAGAAAGGTAAAACAATGAAAACAAAAAGCTGACATTTACTCAAGGGTTATAGTAGCAGAAACTCAAAGGGGTAAATGTGATGGTTTTAGCTCTAAGTGTTCTGAAATCATTAACAGAGGACCAAGGCAGATGGAAAATTTGGTCCCAATTACAGGAAATCAAATGGGCTGCAAAGGAGATGAGGGAAATAACCCATTTCATTTCCTGGTTGCTTTTCTTGAATACATCATATTAGACAATAAAGGCCTGACATCCACAGATAGATTATTACCAGAATGGCACTGTATTATTTAGAACAATTTAGTAAAGATAAATTTGGTGTTTGACAAGTCTTAAGAATGTGATATTTCAGAGTGTACCACTAAAGCTAGATAGTGTTAAGAGTTTTCAATTGCTAATTTTTTACTTAGATGTTTATATAACCCAGCTTATATTCATATTACTTCATTAAAGTATTTTGTTAATAGTTCTTGAAATGAAAGTTTATTAATTTAGGGAAATTTTGGTCTTTGATTAATTTTTAATACATAATTAAGCTGATGCTTTATTAGTATCTACTAATACTAATAAAATTTTAAAAGTTTATTATGGGTATCATATTAAATTTCAGTGTATGGCACTTTTTAACCACATATTACAAAGAGATATGCCTCCACCAATTATTCCATCAAAACTGGCACAAAATACTCAAAAGAAAAGTGAAAATTTACAATTAGAATTTTCATCCTTATTCTGACTACATTTCAGATAACTTTTTATAACATAAAAAATGCTTTCATTCAATAAAGATTCTGATTATTGGTAGATCATCATATTTTTCAATCAAAATGACAAAATGAGTGATTTAGAAAAGTTTAGTGAAGATAGATGGGACAAATTATGATAAGGACCACACATGAGTTTAAAATACTTACAGCTATTATGTAGTGTATATGAAGATAGCTGTCTTATACAAGTGAAAATTGAAATTTCATCTTAATAACAAGTTGCTTGTAATTAAAATGAAAATAGACTGATTTAAAGCTTTTCTGACCAGCAACTCCTAAAGCAGACTCTCATAAAGTATGATTGAAACACACACATGAACATAGAAAAATTAAGCTAAAGACAAACTAAAATGAAAGCTGACACCAAGATCACATCATAGAAGGTCAAAGTTACCCTTCATGAACTGGTAGTAAGTGGGAAAAAATGTGAAATTTGTGTGTGTGTGTGTGTGCGCGCGCCTCTCCTGACTCAGGAACCTAGGCACCATGCAATAAGAAAACTGGGGAAAATGTTGTTACTCTCAGGGTACACACCTTCGGAGATGAAAGAATTTCCTAACAAATTAAATAAGAGAAACATTTTTATTTCTCATGGTGTCCTAAAAAGACCTTTCTCAAAAAATGTGTTTCCTAGAACAGAGTTTAGGGTCAAAATGACCAGTGCACATTTTCATAAGTTTGGATTGCAATAATGTTTTCAAAAACCTCACAAGACACCAGACTAAAATGACTAAGGACTAGCTACAGTGGAACAAACAATCAAACCAGCCTCAGACTTCTCCTTTATAACATTAGGTGCCAGAAGGAACCGGCAACAATAGCTAACTTTTGAGATGAAAATGTGGTAATCCAACAATTAAGCCTCACACTAAATTATATTTTATGTGCCAAAGCATGTGACAACTACTCTCAGAATGGAAAAAAATTCTGTGTATTACTAAAAAAACTATTGAGACATATTCCAAAGACCACGAAATGAGAGATTAGACTTAAAAATTTTCCCTGGTGATCCAGTCATTAAGAATAGTCTTCCAATGTAGGAGACTTTCCTGGTAGTCCAGTGGTTAAAAATCTGCCTTCCAATGCAGGGCACATGGGTTCAATCCCTGGTTGGGAAACAGAAATCCCACATGTCTTGGGGCAACGAAGCCCATCTACCACAACTAGAGAAGCCCGTGTGCCACAATGTTTGGCTGATGCAGCCAAATAAATAAAATTAAATTTAAAAAATTTTAAGAGAAAATAAAAGAGTAATATTTCAATAATACTCTTTAAAACTCAATTACTACAAAACATTCACATGCTGGACATATTACAACAAATTCACTCTATAATACAGTAATAAGCTCACAAATAATTAGAGAAAATCCTTAGATATTAAGAAAAATAAAGAATAAATGGAAATAAAAATGGGTGAACTTAAATTCAAACAGTACTGACTTTGGGGCAAAACTGATCCAAGGAAACAGAGTTCTAGAGTAAAAAATATATATATATATTTTATTATATTATATTTATTATATTTATCATATATTGTTTTATTTTATAATAGATATTTTATTTATATAAATATTAAATTTATATATTTATATATATTAATATTTTACATATAATATATATTATATATTAATATTAAATTAATATAAAATTAAATATATTAAAATAAATATTTTATTATATATTATTATTTTATTATTATATATTATTATATATTTTATATATATTTTATTTTATAATAAATATTTTATTTATATAAATGTTAAATGTATATATTATATATTAATATTTTATACATATTATATATTAAATTAATATAAAATTAAATATATTAAAATAAATGTTTTTATAATATTTATTACATATTATTATTTTAGTATTTATATATATATGTGTGTCTGTATATTATATATATATATAAAATCTCCCCTGGAAATGTGTAGTCTTAGGCCTGTTTACATAAGGGTCTATGGTTCAAATTCATATCCTAGCTAATCTATTAATAGAAGTAAGAAAGCATAAATACACAAAATAAACTACAGAAGGCAACCATTTGAAATAATAAACTAAAATTCACAAGTTATTACTTTGCAAAACTCTATGCAAATAAACTTGAAAACCCAGAGGAAGTGGGTAATTCCCCAGGAGAACACAATTCACTAAACTGGTACTTAGGAGATGTACAGGTAGAGACAGAGACACATACCCTAAAGCCAGCATCTAACGTAATTGAATCAATGTGCTGCAGTGCTCTGCTGTACCTACTTGCTCAGTCGTGTCCAACTCATTGCGACTGCATGGACTGAAGCCTTCCAGGCTCCTCTGTCCATGGGGATTCTGTAGGCAAGAACGCTGGGGATCTTCCAACCCAGAGATCAAACCCAGGTGTCCTGCATTGCAGGCAGGTTCTTTACCATCTGAGCCACCGGGGAAGTCCAAGAACATTGGGGTGGGCAGCCTATCCCTTCACCCAGGGAACTTCCTGACTGAGGAGTCAAACCGATGTCTCCTGCATTGCAGGCGCATTCTTCACCAGCTGAGCTACCAGGGAAGCCCAACTGAATCAACAGGAAACACTAAAGACGTTTCCTGTTTATGACCAGGAATAAGACAAAAAGTTCACTATCTCTAGTTATAACCTTGCATTTGAGGTATTAATTAAATCAGAAAAGAAACTATAATATTTTCCTTTGTCTTCAGGTATTTTTCTTCTTTGCTTTCTTCAATGATCCATTGGTTGTTTAATAGTACATCGTTTAGACTCCAAGCATTTGTGATTTTGCAGGTTTTTTTCCTTGCAGTTGATTTCTAAGCTAACAGCACTGTGGTCAGAAAAGACACTTGCTATGATTTCAATCCTCTTAAATTTACTGAGACTTCTCCTGTGGCCTTTCATTTTATCTCTCCTGGAGAACGTTCTTTGTGCACCGGAAAAGAATGTGCATTCTGTTGCTTTTGGATGGAATGTTCCACATATTTCTGTTAATTTCATCTGGTCTAATGTGTAGTTTAAGTCCAGTGTTCCCTTACTGATTTTCTAGCTGGATGATCTGTCCATTGATGTAAGTGGGGTTTTAAAGTTTGCTATTATTATTGTGTTATTGTCAATTTCTCCTTTTATGTCTGTTAATATTTGCTTCACATATTTAGGTGCTTCTATGTTCAGTTCAGTTCAGTTCAGTCGCTCAGTCATGTCCGACTCTTTGCAACCCCATGGACTACAGCACGCCAGGCCTCCCTGTCCATCACCAACTCCCAGAGTTTACCCAAACTCATGTCCATTGAGTCAGTGATGCCATTCAACCATCTCATCTTCTATTGTTCCCTTCTCCTCCCGCTTCAATCTTTCCCAGCATCAGGGTCTTTTCCAATGAGTCAGCTCTTCGCATCAGGTGGCCAAAGTATTGGAGTTTCAGCTTCAACATCACTCTACATAGATTTAAAACTTTTTTTTTCAACTGATCCCTTGATCATTAATGCAATGTCCTTCTTTGTCACTTGTTACAGTCTTCGTTTTAAAATTTATTTTGTCTGCTGTAACAGTTGAGACTCCAGCGTTCTTTGGATTTCCATTTTCATGGAATACCTTTTTCTATCTTCTCACTCCCAGTCTGTGTGTGTCTTTATATCTGAAGTGAGTCTCCCTTCTCTTGTGATTTCATGCCTATCTTTGGTATTATTTTTAATCCATTTCTCTTTTTCATATGTGTATCTATTACAGATTTTTGATTACCACAAGCATATGTATATATTATTTTAAGATGCTGATATCAAATGCATTTTAACAAACCTGACTTTTTACACTCATTATATTTGCTATTTTTGACATCATATTTTTCATCTCTTTGTTTTGTGTGTCCCTTAAATGCCTATTGTGGATATACGTGATTTTCCAACCTTAATCTTTAACCTTCCTACTGACTTTATACATGGTTAATTTACTACCTTTACTATGTATTTGCCTGTACCAGTGAGATTTTTCCTTTTGTAATTTTCACATTTCTAGTTGTGATCATTTCCTTTTTCCCTTAGAGAAATCCCTTTAACATTTATTTTAAAGTTGAAAGGGATGGGATGGGGAGGGAGGGGGGAGGGGGGATTGGGATGGGGAACACATGTAAATCCATGGCTGATTCATGTCAATGTATGGCAAAAACCACTACAATATTGTAAAGCAATTAGCCTCCAACTAATAAAAATAAATGAAAAAAATAAATAAATAAAGTTGGTTTGCTGGTGCTAAACTCTTTTAACTTTTGCTTTTCTGTAAAACGTTTGATCCCTCCGTCAAATCTGAATGAAAGTCTTGCCAGGTAGATTATTCTTGATTATAGGTTTTTCCCTTTCATCACTTTTAATAGATTGTGCCATTCCCTTCTTACGAGCAGAGTTTCTGCTGAAAACTGAGCTGATAGTCCTAGGGGAGTTCACTTGCATGTAACTTATTGCTTTTCCATTGCTGCTTTAAATATTTTTCTTCAATTTATGCCACTCTAATTACAATCTGTCTTTGTATGGTATTTGTTGGATTGCTACTGTTTGGGACTCTCTGTGCTTCCTGGACCTGGATGTCTGTTTTCTTTCTTAAGTTAGGGTAGTTTTCAGGTGCTATACTTCAAACATTTCCTCTGCCCTATTCTCTTTCTTTCCTCTTTCCAGGACCCCTATAATGTGAATGTTAGTACAACTGATTTTGGCTCTTGAACTGTCCTTATTTCTTTTTGTTCTTTTCCTTTTCTTTCTTCAACTCCAGTGACTTCTATAATTCTATCTTTCAGTTTGCTGATTTGTTCCTCAGTATTATCTAATCGGAGGCTTCCCAGGTGACTCAGTCGTAAAAAATCCATCTGCTAATGCAGGAGACACAGGTTCAATCCCCAGGTTGGAAAGACCCCCTGCAGAAGGAAATGGCAACCCACTTCAGTATTCTTGCCTGGGAAATCCCATGGACAGAGGAGTCTGATGGGCTTCACTCCACAGGGTTCACAAAAGCATCAGATAACTTAGTGGCTAAATAACAACTTAGTGACTAAATAACAATTAAAATACATAGTGTATATTATTATATAATATATATGTAATTAAATAATACATTAATATAAACATAATTACTCATATATAGTAAATATGAGTAATATTTAATTTTAAACATGTTGATAAATCATATATTAATAAATGTGTGTGCTAGCCACTCAATCATGTCTGCCTCTTTGTGACCCCATCGACTGTGGCCCCCTGGGCTCCTCTGTCCATGGAATTCTCCAGGCAAGAATATGGAGTGGGCTGCCATTTCCTTCTCCAGAGGATCTCCCTGACACAGGGAACAAATCCTGGTCTCCTGCACTGCAGGCAGATTCTTTACTGTCTGAACCACCAGAGAAGCCCATATTAACAAATATACAGTTTAAATTTTTATACTTTAAAAAATATACATACTATATAAATATACTACAGCTTTTAATTACTATATATTTATTATATATTTATATATGCATTCTTTGGTCACCTCGTGCAAAGAGCTGACTCATTGGAAAAGACCCTGATGCTGGGAGGGATTGGGGGCAGGCAGAGAAGGGGATGACAGAGGATGAGATGGCTGGATGGCATCACCGACTCAATGAACATGAGTCTGAGTAAACTCGGGAGTTGGTGATGGACAGGGAGGCCTGGTGTGCTGTGATTCATGGGGTCGCAAAGAGTCAGACATGGCTGAGTGACTGAACTGACTGACTGATATATGTATTCAATATACTAGGTATTATTTTTATGTACAATATTTAATATGTGAGTCATATAAACTCTTTATATAGTCAGTCATAGCTAATTCTTTGTGGTCTCACATTGTAGGCAGATTCTTTACTGAGCCACCATGGAAGCCCCAATCAAAAATTAAGTTTAATCAAAAATATAAAAACACTAAAATTTAATACAAATATAAGTTAATTTAACTGAATATTAGGTTTAAAACATAAGTATTTGAGCATGAACAAACACATAAGTAATTTAAGTAAATTTTGAACACAATATTATGACTATAAATCCTTGATATATTCTAAAGACAAAAATAATTTAAAAAAACAACTTTGCTTAGCAAAGTTGCTGTAGCAGTGGTATTAATGCTGTAATTCTGAAAATATTTTGTGTGTACTGTACTAAATGAGTAAATATATCTATGTTCTTATGAGTCAGGATAATCACTATGGGGGAAGTAAGATTCAAACACGGGCTAGGGGAAGTGTGGAGTGTGAAAAACCCTGCAGTGTAGATATCGGAGTAAGATATATACATATATACACATATGTACACATATATACGGGCTTCCCTGGTGGCTCAGAGGTAAGGAATCTGCCTGTCAATGCAGAAAATGCAGATTCAATCCGTAGGTTAGGAAGATCACTTGGAGAAGGAAATGACAACCCACGTCAATATTCTTGTGTGGGAAATCCCATGGACAGAGGAGCCTGGTGGATTACAGTCCATGGTGTCACAAAGAATCAGGCATGACTTAATGATTAAACAACAGTAACCATACACATACATATATGTTATTCTAGTCTACCCCGGAAAATACATAGAAAAAATAAGCAGAGCATAAGACGCAATCTTGGTTTCTAAATACAATTCCATACTGAAAAGAACCAAGTATCACTGGAGAAATGGTTGATTCCAGGTTTGGGGCATGGAAAGTTTAAGGCAAGCTTGCGGTGTCTTGCTGAGTTACAAAGCAAGGAAGTACAAGAGGGAGGAGGAAGAGACAGTTCTTTGTCAAAGGAGGTCTATTAATAAATGTAAAATAAATTATATAGGCTGAAAAAAATCATCATTTTGTAAGCATTAATGCAATAAGTTATTCAAGTAAAGACCATCATGAATACTAAAAATATTGAATGATATTTTTGTTGAGTAGAGGATATTTTTACAAAGTATCACCCACTTATCTGTCAACTGCAACAGAAAAATATACCTTTCCATGAAAGAATCTCAGAGATGTCACCTTACAAATAATTAAAACCATCACCACTAATGGAACAAGTCAACATTACATCCCTCCTGACAGAATATAGGCTTCCCTGATGGCTCAGACAGTAAAGAATCTGCCGGCAAGTAGGCGACATGGGTTCAGTCCCTGGGTCAGGAATGGCAACCCACTCTGGTGTTCTTGCCTGGAGAATCCCATGGACAGGCCAGCCTGTCGGGCTACAGTCCATGGGATCGTGAAGAGTCATACACAACTGGGTGACTAACATTTTCAACATGACATAATACAACAAGGATACAACATCACCTGTATAGTATTCTTAACAGAATGTTTAACTTGATTCCAATAATACAGCAATAATACGTAACATGTTATACAAACAACTAGTCTGGACTTTTCAAAAGCTTCAGAGTAATGAAAAACTAAGAAAGAGACTGTGTTATACTTAAATAAAATTAAAACAGCTAAGTATATTGAATAATCTTTGACTAAATTATGAGTTGAAATACAAAGCAACTATAAGGGATCATTAATAGAATAATTAGAAATTTTTAATATGGCCAATATCAGGTCACATTCTGACATCAATTTTAAATATTTTGAATGCAAAAAAAAAAGCATTAAGATAATGAAGAAAATGTCTTTGTTTTGAAGAGATATATGTTGAACTATTTAGGGGTGAATTATCATGATGTCTGAAACTGATTTCCAAATGGTTCAGCAAATGTACATCCATATACCTGAGAAAGAGACAGAGAGAGAGCAACGGCAAATACAGTAAATCAGTTAAAAATTAATGACTCCAGACAAAGAGCATATAGAAATTTTTTAGTTTATCTGAGAGTTTAAATTTCTTCAAAATAAAAATTGGGGAATTTTTTTTTAAAAGCAGTATTATTAAACTAGCAAAGCATTAACGAAAGAATTCAAAAATTAAATTGTACAAAACTAAGACTATTGATGACATCATAATATAATTATAGTCAGTTGACTTAACAGTTTCTTAGCACCTAAACAAAGCATGTGTCCTTTCTTCAGCACACTGCTTTCCCTATTTTAGAGAGATATTCCTATCACAGGTAGAAGTACAATTTTCTTAATCATCACATCCACCAAATATGTGTAGTAATTCACAAGAATGTTCACTCTTCTGTTAGTTCCAGAAGCGTACTGTAGATTTTGTAGTAAACAGAAGCTGGGCAGGGGTCATAAATCTAATGATAGCAAAATCACTAATTAACTTCCAATTTGGCATCAAGGAACCATGGCTTCAAGTCCTACATATTTTATTCACTAGATGTGTGGTTACCATCTAGCTTAAACTTCACATTTTTTTACCTGTAGAATGCATATATGAACATCAAGTTCATTCCTGGCTCTGAAGAATAAGTTAAATCATAGATACCATATAATGGCATAATGTCTGGCCAAATTAGGGATTTCATAAATGGTAGGTGAACATCTGTTGGATCATAGAAAAAGCAAGACAGTTCCAGAAAAACAACTATTCTGCTTAAGTCTTTGACTGCGTGTATCACAATGAACTGAGGAAAATTCTGAAAGAGATGGGAATGCCAGACCACCTGACCTGCCTCCTGAGAAATGTGTATGCAGGTCAAGAAGCAACAGTTAGAACTGGACATGGAACAACAGACTGGTTTCAAATAGGAAAAGGAGTATGTCAAGGCTGTATATTGTCACCCTGCTTATTTAACTGTACGCAGAGTACATCATGAGAAACACTGGGCTGGAAGAAGCACAAGCTGGAATCAAGACTGCCCGGAGAAATATCAGTAACCTCAGATATGCAGATGACACCACCCCTACGGCAGAAAGTGAAGAACTAAAGAGCCTCTTGATAAAAGTGAAGGAGAGAGTGAAAAAGCTGACTTAAAATGCAACATTCAAAAAACTAAGATCATGGCATCCAGACCCATCACTTCATGGAAAATAGATGGGGAAACAATGGAATAGTGAGAGACTTAATTTTCTTGGGCTCCAAAATCACTGTGGATGGTGACTGCAGGCATGAAATTAAAAGACACTTGCTCCTTGAAAGAAAAGCTAGGACCAACCTAGACAGCATATTAAAAATCAGAGACATCACTTTGCTAACAAAGGTCCGTCTAGTCCAAACTATGGTTTTAACAGTAGTCATGTATGGATGTGAGAGTTGGACTAGAAAGAAAGCTGAGCACCAAAGAATTGATGCTTTTGAACTATGGTGTTGGAGAAGACTCTTGAGAGTCCCTTGGACTGCAAGGAGATCAAACCAGTCAATCCTAAATGAAATCAGCCCTGAATATTCATTGCAAGGACTGATGCTAAAGTTGAAGGTCCAATACTTTGGCCACCTGATGCAAAGAACTGTCTCTTTGGAAAAGACCCTGATGTTGGGAAAGATTGAAGGCAGGAGGAGAAGCGGACAACAGAGGATGAGCTGCTTGGATGGCATCGCCAACTCGATGGACATGTGTTTGAGCAAGCTCCGAGAGTTGGTGATGGACAGTGAAGCCTGGTGTGCTGCAGTCCATGGGATCACAAAGAGTCAGACGTGACTGAACGACTGAACCAAACTGAACTGAGCTGACCTGAGCTTGTTATTGCCTAACAGAATCAATGTTGTAACACATTTTTGACACTTAAACTTGATTCTTTCTATATTAATATAGGCATGGTGCAGTTTATAAGAGAGGATACATTGAATTCATGACTATGTACTCCCTAGTAGAGATACGTCTTCAAATAAATTTGCATAAAATGACAGCTCTCAAATAGGCAAAAAGCCATATGGAAATTATAAGAAATTCAATCTATAAATGAGCCACAAACAGGCTTTTAACTAATGTGTTTTCCTAATAGCTATTCAGCTATGACATTGGTACTATTGAAATTAAAACATTATAAAATATTCTTATCATTCCAAATATATAAATATACCTAAATATAATTTTACCTCTTATCAATGTAGCCCCCTGTGGTTCCCCCTTTTTATATAAATATGCCCAAGTTGTCAAAATACAGTCATCTTGCATATAAATGAAGCAGATAGTAATCTATTTTGAGGCAGCATATTTTGAGACATGTCATGGCAGAAAGATTCCCCAGTCTCTTTACACTAAATATAACCAAAAAAGGTGCTAACAGTAGATTATCCTACAGAAAAGAGCAGCAGTTATAAAAAGTCCGTTCAACCCTCAATATTATTTTAATAATTTCCTTCTCTTCTCCATATGCTCCAGTGGGCAAAGGTGCAGATACAGAACAGTGGGCATGAGAAGGCAGATTTGCTATTTTTTCAGAGGCTAAAACAAAGCACATAAATAACAGGCTATAGAACCAAACAGAGTATCTTGAGTGGCTGAGCCATAAAGCAGACTCCTTCACCCACCTCAGTTCAGTCCAGTTCAGTTGCTCAGTCGTGTCTGACTCTGCGATACCATGGACTGCAGCACACCAGGCTTCCCTGTCCATCACCAACTCCCAGAGTTTACTCAAATACAAGTCCATTGAGTTGGTGATGCCATAAAACCATCTCATCCTGTTGTCCCCTTCTCCTCCTACCTTCAGTATTTCCCAGCATCATGGTCTTTTCAAATGAGTCAGTTCTTCGCATCAGGTGGTCAAAGTATTGGACCTTCAGCTTTAGCATCAGTCCTTCCAATGAATTTTTAGGACTGATTTCCTTTAGGATGGACAGGTTGGATCTCCTTGCAGTCTAAGGGACTGTCAAGAGTCTTCTCCAACACCACAGTTCAAAAGCATCAATTCTTCAGTGCTCAGCTTTCTTTATGGTCCAACTCTCACATCCATACATGACTACTGAAAAAACCATAGCTTTGACTAGACGGATCTTTGTCGGCAAAGTAATGTCTCTGCTTTTTAATATGCTATCTATGTTGGTCATAACTTTTCTTCCAAGGGCAAGTGTCTTTTAATTTCATGGCTGCAGTCACTATCTGCAGTGATTTTGGAGCCCAGAAAAATGAAATGTCTCACTATTTCCATTGTTTCCCCATCTATTTTCCATGAAGTGATGGGACCAGATGTCATGATCTCAGCTTTCTGAATGTTGAGTTTTAAGCCAACTTTTTCACTCTCCTCTTTCACATTCATCAAGAGGCTCTCTAGTTCTACTTTGCTTTTCGCCATAGGGTGGTGTCATCTGCACCCACCTACTCATATCAAATACAGACCAGTCTCTATTTGTAACCATTGATCTATGTGGATGTTTGTTTTATAACTGAGAAAGAAGAGAAACTTTTATTTGAAGCCTCACGCTAGAGAGTTAGGGGAGACACAAATGAAGGAGATGGCATCTACTCCCTGCCTAACCCATCCAGGTATGAGGACCTGAGGTTCTGGAGCTAAAGGTGAGGAGGAGATAGAACCATCTTATGAGATTTACTGTTACTCTCAGAGGGCTTAAAAGATAGAGTATACTTGAATATTTTCATGAGAGTCTTCATGTTACTTGTCACAAGTGAAATTCTGAGTTGGGGAAAGAACGTTTCTCTCTGATGTTTCCCCTCCACTCTGCACTTCTATGGCACGCTGAAGGCTGGAAGCTTTGTGGGCAACCGTACCCAGGAAGGACAGAAGGCCTACTGCTAGCCCAGTCAGGAGGTGCAGCTTTGTAAAGCTTCTTTATGGGTGGAGACATTGAATGGAGAATAACACAGGAGAGAAAAAGTATTTGGTCACATGGGGAAAAAAGTGGGATTGTGAGCACATGTGAGGTCCCTGTCCCAGTAATTTTACCACCTGCTGCCACTGGACCAGCTTTTCCCAAATAACCTTTTTATCTAAAAAGAAAAAACAAAAATCTGTAGACATTTCTGTACTGTAAGATAAAGGAAGCATTCTAATCACAGCCTTGCAAAGTATGGCTTCAACAAATTCCCATTAATTTTCTCTAAGAATCCGCTATGATCAGTGTGTTCTCCCACATGTGTGTGCTAATCTTCCTTTTCTTCCAGTCCCTGATCTTTAAACAGAGTATATTACTTCATGAACTTAGTATAGCCTCTCACTCCCTCTCTGGCCCTTTTAAATACAAACTAGGTCAACTCAACTACCATCAGTCCTAGAAACCCTTCACAGATTTTCGCAAACTACCTGGATCTACTGATCCTTTAAAAACATACCACAAATTGCCCATACTCAGATATCATGCATTTCAAACTGAAAAAAATAATTTCAATTGAGACGTCATCAACTATCTACTGTTTGGGAATATCTTTTCTTCTATTGTTTGATTTTGCATTTGACCTTTGTCTTTTAGTCTGGCTTTTCCATTTACAAAATAAGTTTTTTGACAGGATCTGTGTTGTTTTCATCTTTGTATCTTCCACAGTACCTAGGACAGAGAGGTCCTCAATAAATATTTTTGGTACATACGTTGATTCTTTTATTCAGGAACATTTTAAGGTGTGATACTATTTCCTCTGTCCAGAAAATCTCTTCCCTTCTATTATTAAATTTCTCATACTTGAGGCTGAAGTCAAATAAGCAGGCCATATTCTGCTAGAATTTGACAGCAAAAAATTTCCAATCAACATGGAAAATTATCAGAGATAAATGTTCATAGTCCCCTCTTCTTTCATCAGGTTTGCCAACAGTGAGTATATGTCTGATTATATATAAGATAGAATCTAAATGAGGCCCCATGATCTTGCTTATATTGCCCGTTGTGAATCATGTTAAGAAATTTAATGACAAAAAATTGTCAGCAAACTTAAGCTCTAAATAAACTTTTTCTATTTATCTTTAAAGTATACTTTTATGTACTAAAATAAAGACTCTTCTCTCCAATTTCGTTGATTAGTCCAACCACACTATAGCAAAAAGACCAAAATGTTTTGCTTAGTTTTTTGCCTCCTTATTTTCTGAGGATCAAAATTTAAGCCAATACATTAAAATCATCAGCTGCTTAAAACTCCTATTTATAAAACACAGTCAAAGACTATTAAGAACTGATAGTTTTAAACATGAATTTACAGAATGCTTTAATAGTCTGTTATATACATCAGAAAGATTTGCTTTCCTCTTATATGAAGACTTTCCTCTGTTGTATTGTTTTACTAATACATTAACATTATAAATTCTATATCATAAAAATGTACAATGGGAAGAAATCTCTTTATCATTAGCATGAGAATTCAGGCCCATTTTAAATTCAACACATATCCAGACAAAAAGAAACCACCGATCACCAACCTCCAGTGCAAGAGAAATTAAGCAGAAATAGTTGCCTCCGATGTTTTTGAAAACAGTATATTAAACTGGATAGATGGAGAGGGAAAGCAAAGAGTTGATTCGCATGACCAGGGTGGAAAGAAAAACAAACATTAGAGTTGCAAAAACATATATTCTATAACAAGTTCTTAAGACTCCCAGGTGCAGCATCAGCAGCGCTCCAGTCTCGATTTTTATTGTAATCTTGTGGCTTTTTATTTGTAACTTATATGAAAAGAATCATATTGATTGGGGCAGATTTAACTCAGTAAAACCTATTCTACTGAGATTGTCTGTGCTAGGTGATTTTATCAAGTTCTCTTTTGGTTTCATTTTCTTCCTCATCCCTATTCCCAGGGGAGGCTGCAGCCCAGCTTGCAGAGCAAATTGCCCTAAATTGAGTTCTTTCTCTGGCGTACACAGGGCTGCCTTTGGCTCCTCAGCTCGAAAACTTTATGCATTCTTTTTTCCTTCTTCCTTAACAAACCCCTTCCCTTTTTCCAATTAAAATGGAGAAGTTTGCACCGGTACCTGCTCCCAATTAAATGAATACTGCATTACCAGCCGCACTCCCGGATCTTCTTTACCCTCCCTTCATTAGCCTTATTCCTCTGAGGCTGTCTGGCTGTCTGCCAGGGACTTATGGCAAGAATTCAAAATCTTGCACACTTTATCCCCTCCAAATCATTCTTGAATATAAGCAGTCTGCTCCTTAGGCCCAGCATGAGAAATCTAAGAATGTGTTCAAAATAGATAGGGGGTGGGGAGGCAGAGAAGATAAAAATGATTTAAAAGGCTACAATCCTATGCAAAGAAAGACAGCTAAGTGAGGCTAAGCTTCCCAGTTAATTGACCTTAGTTTCTTTTTTGAAAGCCTGCGTAGGAAGAACAACAAGTGACAGTTCATGGCCATGCCTTCTTTCATGCCTACAGGAAGTACATCATCATCTTCACACCTCAGGCATGCCGGCTCCCCAACACTCAGATTATCTACCAGGACTGAAAAAACTAATCTCGGAAGCTTAAGCAACTGGGTTTTTTTTTTTTTTTAAATAAAGATCAACATGGAATTTTCCAACAAATGTGAGTGCTATGAGGCCATTGCATCAGCCATTCTCAGCTGACACTTGGAATCAGAAAGTGTGCATCAAGCTGTCGTGAGTGACGACTCAGGTGTCAGGCCACAGAAACAAACAGGCATTCACTGCGCCACCACCGCTCTGGGAAACTGCAGAGTCCACGCACAGAGTCCTTGAAGACATTGTAGCAGAATATGTGATCAAATCTCAGCTCTGGGATATACTGTCTGGGTGACCTTGGGCAAGCTATTTAACGTCTCTGAGCCTCATGATCCTCATTTGTAAAATAGGGATAACTGTATCTAGCACCAAATGCTGCCTGGGGGGCTAAATATAATGTGCAAACGACTTGGCACAATTCCTGGCACATGGTACATAGCCAGTGTAAGCTCTTATTATTGTTGCTACTACAATAATATTAATATTAAGCAAAAAGTACACCATATGATCTGACAGAAACTTTGGAGCCTTTCCCAGAACATGGAAAGGGCGAAGGACAATTTGTAGATTATTTTAATTTAACAAATCAAAAATGTGCAGTTGAATTCTCAGAAGCCAATCCTTTTTTGGCACACAGCCCAACACAGCTATAACATCTACTAAGGTCATTTAGATAACCTATCATTTAGTGGGAATTATAAGTCACCAAATTCTTCAAGCTCCTTAGAAAACATATAGTCATTGTTAACTTTTATGAGGACAATATGTGATTGAACACTATAAAACAGTCATCAATGAAGTCAATTTGTTTCAGTTCTAAGACATATAATTTCATTTATCTCCTAATGAGAAACTTCCAAGGAATACTATATTGCTACAGTTTACCATCTAAATAACAATAATAGATAAAAGGAAAACTATAAAAAGCCATTACTAAATCTTTTTAAATAACTGCATTGATGAAAAGACAAAAAGAAAACATATTTATGAAAGAGGATAAGTGTTTCAAACAAATTTGTACTGACCATTTTTATCTCCTACAATAGACACAACTCCTTACTCTCCATGAGCTACAAGATTATTGCATAATTTGCAAGAAATACACTGTGTTGTCTAAGAAATCCAAAGCCACAGACATATTCTCAATACAGGAAGGTACTTTATAATAAACACTTTTGATTAATCAAATCCAAGTCAAATACCCCATATAGCATTTTATACAATTATTAGAAATGCAAACACTGAAATCAGAGACATGGAGTTACATTCTAGTCTCCTTTTTTATTTGCTATGTGACCCCTAAAAACTTACTTAACTTCTCAGACTTTCAATTTCTCAAATATAAAATATGGCAATGTGATGTCATTTTAAGAATTGCATTTAAAATGCTTAATTAAGCCACAAGAAGCTCTTGGTTTTTATCATCATCATATCAACACTGTAATTATTGTCAAGTGTTTGACTTTTCAAAGATTAGTCCTTAGAAATAGGAAAAGAACAAAAAACATGAAGCAAGAAATTTTGAAATATGTCATTCAGTCCGTCAAATATTGGTGAACTGCACTGAATCCAATATAGATAATATATTCGCTGGTTCATATCATGCGTACATGAGGACAACTAAAATGGGATGGTTTTTAGAGATGAAGGTTTTAAGGAATAACATGGAAAATCTACCCCATCCAAAAAGTTAACAAAAAGAATCACAAACCTAGCACATAATATATAAACAAGGTCACACAGCAATGACAAAACCAGGACTTAAGTTCAGGTCTGTCAATTCTAGACAAAGATGCCTCAGGTGATTTTTACATTCATAATTCATAGATATCATATTACCTGGTTACATGAGAAAAAATCTCAATAGAAGAGTATGAAATTTTCCATGGTTGTACTATCACATACAATTTAAAATTACAAAATTAATTTTAAATAAAAATATATTCTAAACCTCAAGTATCACAAGAATATCCCCTTTAAACCTGCCCACCTGTTATAAATCCTGTTTTTGCTAATGGCATGAACATCCACCCATCTCAGAAGCTTGGAGCCATATTGATATTTCCTCCCTCAAGAAGTCACTTGTTCTGACAATTATATTTCCATAACGTTGACTGAAGCTGCACGTTCCCCTCAATTTCTGCTGATACTGACTTAATTCAGGACCTCATTGATGGTTTCTCAACCAGTCTCCTTTAACCCAGCTTTCCTACATGTTTCTCATTCTACATTCCATTCTCCACTCCTCCACATTCTCATCAAAATGATCTTCCCAATGGTTTGATGGCACTCCTCTCCAACTTGAAACCCTGAAGCTCATGCAGTCAGGCGCCCACGTATATGTCTCTCCCCGCCCCTCCCTCATTTCCACTCTCAACGCTCATGCTCTCCATGTATCAGCAACTTCCTTTTTCATCTTTGTTCTTTAGCTTAATGCTATTCTTCCAATCTGTAATTCTATGGTTTTTCCCACTCGGTCTAAATATTCCATTAGTGCTTAAAAAGAAACTTCTATGCTAAGTACTATAGGGGCTCATTAAATGAAGCCTGTGTCAGTTACTGAGAGAAATACATTAAAATCTTTGTGGGTTGTGAGTTTCTCAATCTTTCACATAATTCTGTACACTTATGCCTTATATTTTTAAAATAATATTAGTTAAGATCTACAGGAGACACGTGTTTGATCCCTGGGTCAGGAAGTTCCCTTGGAGGAGGAAATGGCAGCCCACTCCAGTCTTCTTGCCTGGAAAATCCCATGGACAATGAAGCCTGGCAGGCTATAGTCCATAGGGTAGCAAAGAGCTAGACATGACTGAGCTACTAAGCATGCACATGTGTAGTTCCTAAATCCATAAACATGTTTTAATATTCCATTTAACTTTATATTAGTTTATACATATTTTGCATAAAAGTGATATAGTAGATTTCTTTTGGTTAGTGTTTATCTGGGATAAATACTTTTACTTTAATCTTTGCTCAGTCTATGTTTTAAGTATGAATCTTCAGAGAGCATACAACTGGGATTTTTTAATTGGATCTGACCATTTTTTCTTTTAAATAGAATTCACTCTATTTTCATTAGTTGGGACTATCTGACTTTTAATTTATTTCACTTAATTTGTGCACCTGAGATGGACATATTCAGGTTTTTTTCTCTTTTTTCTTTGTATGACTCCTTAATTCCTTCAAGAAGCCTTTCTTGAACAACTAAGATATTGCAGGCGCTGCTTCAGACATTGGTGATCAGGGCTCAAGGGAATAGACAAGATCTTCTTGCTCTTGAGGAGATATTCTATTCTAGTGGGAGGGGACAAAGAATGTATAAGTAAGCAACTAAAGAGTGATATAAATAGACAGTAATGAACATATAAAAAATTATGTTCTGTTCTTATTGTCTTTTTTCAGAAGCTCTTTTTTTTTTTTCTCTCCAGACTACAAAAGTAGCCATGAAATGGGGCTGTCATTTTCCCATTTCTCTTCTGGTATATGTGCCTCATTAATATTTTTATATCATAATTCAAATAATACTGTTCCCTAACTTAAAGCCTTCAGTGTCTCCAGACTGGATACTCCACTGCATAAACAACCTTAGCCTGACAGTAAAGGTCCTTTGCAAAATATCTCAGCCTCCATTTTCTACCTCTCCCTTCCATATATCCTTACGTAGCCTCTACTCTACTCTCTCACCAGAAAAACTATTTACTTCCTATTTCCAAGCACATATAATTACTGTCTTTTCTACCTCATACTCTACTTTCTCATCCCTTTCCACTCGAGTCTCTCACTTCTGTCATTATTTAAGACATTTGAAATTTTACTGACCCCCAAAACACCCTTCATGATTCCATATATTTGTGAGCTCTGCCTCTTTTGAATTTCCTAGCACTCGTTATTTTTTCCCCTTTGAACGGGCATCATTCTATATTTTTAAATCTGAATAAATGCTTATACACACACATATACATTCTTTTTCAGATCCTTTTCCATTATATATTATTACAAGATATTGAATATAGCTCCCTGTGCTATACAGTAGGTCTTTATTGTCTATTTTATATATAGTAGTGTTTATGTATTAATCTCAAATTCCCAATTCATCTCTCCTTCCTTTTTTCCTTTGGTAACCATGTTTATTTTCTATGGCTGTGAGTCTATTCTGTTTTGTAAATAGGTCTATCTGTATTATTTTATTAGATTCCCATATAAGTGTTATCATATGGTATTAATATTTGTTTTTATCTGGCTTATTATAATAACCTCTAGGTCTGTCCATGTTGCTACAAATGGGATTATTTCATTCTTTTTACGGCTGACTAATATTCCATTGTGCATGTATGTATGTACATAAATATATGTATATATATCTCAATACTAATGTAAGTTTATTAAAGTCAGGAATTTTTTCTTATTCATTTTGACTTACAAACAGTACTAAGTACAATGTCCTGTAGATAACGCTTGAGCAGTAAATAGCTCTTGAATTAAATTAACCATTGTGTCTAAAGTTGGCTACCAACTCATACCATCCATCATTATCCTAAGAGGCAAATATATCTGGATAAATGTCCATAAATGACCAACAAATAAAAAACAATAATGTTTAATTCTGGAAAAAATTGTTGTGAAACTAAAAGTGAAAGTGTTAGCCTCGCAGTCATGTCCAACTCTTTGCAACCCCATGGACTGTGGCCCGCCAGGCTCCTCTGTCCATGGAGTTCTCCAGGCAAGAATACTGGAGTGGGTTGCCATTCCCTTCTCCAGGGGATCTCCGCGACCCAGGGATTGAATCCAGGTCTCCTTCATTGCACACGGATTATCGTCTGAGACACCAGGGAGCCTTGTTTTGAAAGTAAAACACCTCAAATGATTAAATAGCCTTGGTTAAATTGCAGAAATTAAGTAAGTAACAGAAATATATGAAATAGTTCAAGTGATGAGTAAAAGTAAATTTTGTTTGTTGGGAATGGGAGAGCTAGGAAGCAGAGAAGAGGAAAAAAACTGGAGAGTAATTACTTTAGATATGAGATATTAAGGGGCTTCTCAAGTGGCACTTGTGGTAAAGAACCTGTTTTCCAACACTGGAGACAAAAGAGACATGGGTTCAATCCTTGAGTGGGGAAGATCCCATGGAGGAGGGCATGACCACCCATTCTAGTATTCCTGCTTGGAAAATCCCATGGACAGTGGGGCCTGGTGGGCTATGGTCCACAAAAAGTCAGATGAGACTAAAGCGACTTAGCACACACACATGCAAGAGATGTTAAGAATTTCTTGGAGATGTGGGTAAATTATTAATGGATTCATTCCGCATTTTTCAGTAAGGATGTGTGGAGCACCTACTACATGCTAAGCAGGTGCTAAGCCCAGGGATTACAGAGATGAATAAGGGTTAATATTTGCCTTCAAGAAGCTGAAGCTTAGTGAGAAAAAGATAAACAGATAGAGGGAGATGCAGCAAGTGTTACCACAGAAGGATCTGTGAAGTGCGACTGAAGAACTCAGACAGGAGGCTCTGTAAAGGTTTCAGGTGAATTAGCTCTTCTACTGAGAAAACAGCATGAGAACTAAGAAGGCAGGTCTTTATGCTTTCAGAGAATTTATGCTCTCTTTTACTTGCAGCTATTGTAGTGATAAATTGATAATATTCTAAGTAGCATTAATGTCACAGCGTGGAGGTAGCCTATCTTTTGCATATCTGCTTTAAGATATTTTATGAACTTTTGATTAAGCAAGACAGCAGATGCACATATTTATTTATTCCTCACCCTTACAAAGCCACACTAAACTGACAGTAAGCGAATTTTAAACTTACAAATGTGTAAGGATGAGAAAAATAGGAGAATAGTTACCAGATAAGCAATATCAAAAATGTTTCTGAAGTGCTGGAAGATAGATGGATGAATGGTCACTACTTAGAAAGCAGATAAA
Source organism: Muntiacus reevesi (assembly GCF_963930625.1). Taxonomy (NCBI): domain Eukaryota; kingdom Metazoa; phylum Chordata; class Mammalia; order Artiodactyla; family Cervidae; genus Muntiacus; species Muntiacus reevesi. Next base: position 48,999,957 of record NC_089267.1, read on the forward strand.
GCTGAAACCTCAACCTGAGTTGAAAGAAGCCAATAGGAAGCTCCCAATTTTACCTCAAAAGCACAGAAAGTCTTAGGATATGAAAATATCAGGTCTCTCTGAATGTGAGATCTTAATATGGCAGGCAAAGGGCATATTCATAACACAAGAGAATTAGCTGAAAATTCATCTTTTAAAAACTCAGATGGTAGATCCTTTCCCTGACCCCAATAGGAGATCTGAAGTTTGCACTCTGTGGAGGCTGGTACAGCAGAAGACAGTGCTAGAGGCTCTCAGAAGAGACTGCGAGATATTCTGTTGAGTGATGGATGATGACATGCAAATCCCTGTGCTGAATGGTGAGACCCGCAGGTCATTTTCTGGTTTGCTTCCCAGAACATAGATCACTAGGCTTTTACCTTCCAAGCATAAAATTGGTGAAGTTTTCTCTAAAGAAACTGAAAACCCCTGAGAAGGCATGTGCATAGATGAGATTTGGGGTCTCTCAATTAAAAAGTCACATTGCCATCTTATCACATTATAATAAACCTCACCAATTAATACATCCCTATAATAATCATTTTCCAAATAATTACAGGGTCTCTTATTCTTAAGTATAGGATTGCCGAGGATAACCTATCATATGGAGAAATCTTCTAGCATGAAACAGAGAAACCAAAACATAGACTCTGGAATCTGAATGCAGTCAGGTTTCTGGAAAGAAATAGGAAAACTAAAAGATAATGAAGGAAGACCTGAAAGTTTTGATGGGAAACTATTTCTAAAATAAAATTCAATAGCTAGCCAATGTACTTACAGAATATAAGCAGAAATCAAGTATTTTATAGAATAAGAAAATTCTGATACATTCACTTCTGGTATATTCAAGACCACAAAATATTTACCTCCTATGTATTCTCTTCAGGAATCTTCTAGATAATGAACTTCACTGAAAAGTTGGCAGTAAAACAAGAAAGAGAATCAGAAAAGAAAGATCCAGGGAAAAATACAAAGAATGTCCCAGGATGATGGTGAGGGCTCTAGGATGGACATCTGCAAGAAAAAATAACCGTCTGAAAAAATCTGACTGGGAACTGATTCACTTAACACAGACGTGCCTATCAAAACAGGGAATGTTTGCAGCAAGTAGACTCAATATATCTGATGCATTAACAAGGAAAAGGGTGATGGCTGAGGAATAAACATACAAATTACCAAAGGGGAAAGATTCAGAGGTTGAAAAAAAGTGACTCAGTGAGTTCAATGACTGATCTGAAAGAAAATTTCATCATTTTTAGGTATTTAAAACATGGTTAGGGGAAACCCTAAGAGAAGAAATAATTTAAACCAATTCCACTAACAAAGTTTTGCTAACTGATTCATTTGAAAGCTCTTGATATACACTGACCTACCTCTTCAGTGATAGCTCGATTATGTAAGGACTGTTGCCTGTTAAAGGTGCCATTTGTACCTGATTCTAATTACTAAAAGATATGTCATAAATGTGCCTATCTCATAAAAACTGTGCAGCAAAATAGGAGAATGAGCTATCATGTGTAACCTTCTCCTAAAATTAAAAGTGGCTAGAGATTAAAATTCTTGCCATAACTCCTAGGTCCCCTGAGATGCACTAGATGTCTTATAATAAAACTTTAACTTGGGCTAATTTGAATGGCTACCTATTCCCTGAAACAATCCCTAACTGGTACATGTAATAAAATATAAGCCATATAAACTGAACAAAATTTCATGAGAAACTTCCTCAACTTGGCTATTTGGTGATGGTTCTTTAATTACATTTTCATTCCTACAGGTAGAGTCTACAAGTATAAAATGAATCTACTTTACCTTATTCTAGCCTCAACTCAAATGTCCCCAATGCTCTTCAGACATACTAGCTTATGAACTCAAATTCATTAAGAAGCCTAACTATTGTGGGAAACTGGTCTTATATTTTGGTTAAATCAAAGGAGGAGAAAAAAAGTTACATAGTAGGCCAGGAATGTATAATAAGCTGGGTGTCCAGCTAAGAAGTGAAACAAAGTTATTTAGTAAAATACAATAAGTAACCCCCTTGTTTTCAAACATAATCTCTTTAATTTTACATGGAATTAGTCAAAGTGTGCTATTTACAATGAAATAAATTTGACTAGCTTATTATTCAGCCCCCTTCCAGTTTGCAACGAACAAAGCAAATGCTCATCTCAAAGAAATGAAAATGCAATTTGCTCTAAACTCACAAACTTACATCTGAAGTCACCATCTAAATCTCTGGAAATAAAAAGAACATAAAACCTAATATTCTCCCCAGCATAAATAATCATTTTACCTCTCCAAATTAGCCTACCTCAAAAGTAAAAATAAACATTTGAACAAATGTCCACATGGTACATATAAATACAATAATACCCAAAGTAGTTCCCTGAGTCACTGAAAGTTTTAAATTTTGTATGTAACCACTAGCTTCATTATTGAATCTTTCAAAGTTTTGGGTTTCTTTTGAGATAATAGACACCTACCTCAGGGGCAAAAAGAAGAGATCTTTAACATGTTATCTTCTTAAAAACCTAAAGGAAAAGGATGCTAGTCTGCTTTGAGAAAATTTCATTTGTGAATATATGGTCTATCATCTGGTAATATTTAAGCCATTTGACAACTATACAGAAAAATAATCTTTGCTTCTCACCAAGTTAAATCACCTGGATTTAATTCAAACCTACACACATGAGACAATTTCAATTAAGATATTTTCTAAACTTAACAAAACATTGTCCTCCCTTACTTCACCTGAAACTACAGGGCAAATCCATTCCAGTAGACCCATTATAAAATCATTTTAGATGACCCTTGACAGCAGTAAATTTGACCTTATTATTTCAGTGTACTCACACATTTTGTTCATAGGCTCAGGACATAAGGACTCAAAACCACTTCTGATGCTATCGGACAGATTGGAGATGAACTGCATTCCACAGGGTACACACAAAGGACATTTAGAAGCCAAAACAAAAAATTAACATCTCCAGATTCTGTGTAAAAGCAGGAGCAACTCTGAGAATTTTAAACCCTGCGTGTGGGGGAGGAGCTAAGATGGCAGAGGAATAGGACGGGGAGACCACTTTCTCCCCCACAAATTCATCAAAAGATCATTTGAACGCTGAGCAAACTCCACAAAACAACTTCTGATCGCTAGCAGAGGACATCAGACACCAAGAAAAGCAGCCCATTATCTTCAAAGGGAGGTAGGACAAAATATAAAAGATAAAAAGAGAGACAAAAGAGTTAGGAACGGAGATCCATCCTGGGAAGGGAGGCTTAATAGAGGAAGTTTCCAAACACCAGGAAACCCTCTCACTGGCGGGTCTGGGGGAAGTTTTCGAATCTCAGAGGGCAACCTAATTGGGAGGAAAAATAAATAAAGACCGCAGATTACATGCCTAAAAACAACTCCCAGCAGAAAAGTACCCCAGACACTCACATCTGCCACCAGCAAGTGGGGGTGGAATGGAGAGGAGCCCTTGGCATTGCTCAGGGTAAGGACCGGCCCGAATGCCCTAAGGGCAATCGGGGAGATAGCAACTTAAACTGTGGGATAGCAAGAGAGAGAGAATTAATTTGGGAAAAGCCCTAATCTTAGGCACTACCCGCCTGTTCCCAGAACAAAGGACTGAGTGAATACCAGAGAAGAGCTACCCGGTGGCGGACCGGCCCATCCCCCGCCAGAGGCAGGAGGCAGCGGGGAGGGGAGAGGGGCAAGCTCGGCCCCAGAGACAGCACCCCTACCAAACTACAAACAGGCCTCCAGCTTCTAACCAAAGACCTGAGATTCTGGATGGTCGACATCCGCCGGGAGGGTCGCAGCCAGAGACCAGCTCCCCAGAAGGGACACAAGGCGCACCCGACCGGCGAACGGAAACTGAGGCTGGGACCGCGGAGGGGAGAAGGCGCTCCGTACCTGGGGAGAGTGCGCCCGTCAAGCTCCTGGCGGCCTGAGCTGCTCGGCCACAAAACGCAGGCCCAACCGAGTCTGCACCTTTGTGGAGTACCCGAGAACCTGAATCTGAGCGGCTTAGGCCTGGGAAGTGCATGCAACTCAGGGCCCGCTCCCCGTAGATCAGCCTGGAGCCGGAGCAGTGTAGACGGGGAAAGCACACACCGTGAGCGGGGGCAAGCCCAGTGTGGCCGGAACGCTGCGAGTGCTCCGCACAGACCTGCGAGCGGGGGCAAACCCAGTGTGGCCGGAACGCTGCGGGTGCTCCGCACAGACCCGGAGCGGGGGCAAACCCATTGTGGCCGGAACGCTGCGAGTGCTCCGCACACACCCGCGGGCAGGGGCAAACCCAGTGTGGCCTGAACGCTGCGAGTGCTCCGCACAGACCCGGGAGCGGGGGCAAACCCAGTGTGGCCGGAACGCTGCAAGTGCTCCCAGCACAGACCCGGGAGCGGGGGCAAACCCAGTGTGGCCGGAACGCTGCGAGTGCTCCGCACAGACCCGGGAGCGGGGGCAAACCCAGTGTGGCCGGAACGCTGCGAGTGCTCCGCACAGACCCGGGAGCGGGGGCAAACCCAGTGTGGCCGGAACACTGCGAGTGCTCCGCATAGACCCGCGAGCGGGGGCAAACCCAGTGTGGCCGGAATGCTGCGAGTGCTCCGCACAGACCCGGGAGCGGGGGCAAACCCAGTGTGGCCGGAACGCTGCAAGTGCTCCGCACAGACCCGCGGGTGGGGGCAAACCCAGTGTGGCCAGAACGCTGCGAGTGCTCCGCACAGACCCGGGAGCGGGGGCAAACCCAGTGTGGCCGGAACGCTGCGAGTGCTCCGCACAGACCCGCGAGCGGGGGCAAACCCAGTGTGGCCGGAACGCTGCGAGTGCTCCGCACAGACCCGGGAGCGGGGGCAAACCCAGTGTGGCCGGAACGCTGCGAGTGCTCCGCACAGACCCGCGAGCGGGGGCAAACCCAGTGTGGCCGGAACGCTGCGAGTGCTCCGCACAGACCCGGGAGCGGGGGCAAACCCAGTGTGGCCGGAACACTGCGAGTGCTCCCAGCACAGACCCGGGAGCGGGGGCAAACCCAGTGTGGCCGGAACGCTGCAAGTGCTCCGCACAGACCCGCGGGCGGGGGCAAACCCAGTGTGGCCGGAACGCTGCGAGTGCTCCGCACAGACCCGTGAGCGGGGGCAAACCCAGTGTGGCCGGAACACTGCGAGTGCTCCCAGCACAGACCCGCGGGCGGGGGCAAACCCAGTGTGGCCGGAACGCTGCAAGTGCTCCGCACAGACCCGCGGGCGGGGGCAAACCCAGTGTGGCCGGAACGCTGCAGCGTGCTCCCAGCACAGACCCGCGGGCGGGGGCAAACCCAGTGTGGCCGGAACACTGCGAGTGCTCCGCACAGACCCGGGAGCGGAGGCAAACCCAGTGTGGCCGGAACGCTGCGAGTGCTCCGCACAGACCCGGGAGCGGGGGCAAACCCAGTGTGGCCGGAACGCTGCGGGTGCTCCCCGCACAGGCCAGTGACATTTGCCTGCAGCGCCCCTCCCACAGCACGACTGAACAAGCGAACCTAAATAAGAGACCACCTCCACCCGCCTGTGTCAGGGCGGAAATTAGACACTGAAGAGACCTGCAAACAGAAGCCAAATAAACAAAGGGAACGGCTTCAGAAGTGACCGGTGCAACAGATTAAAATCCCTGTAGGTAACACCGACTACACCGGAAGGGGCCTATAGATATCGAGAAGTGTAAGCTGGAATGGGGAGCTATCTGAAATTGAACCGAACCCACACTGCCCACAACAGCTACAGAGAAATTCCTAGATATATTTTTATTATTTTTTTAAGTAAAAATTTTTTTTCTTTCTTTTTTTTTAAAGTCTTCTATTACTCCTCTATTAGTCCTTAATTTTCATTTTATAACCCACTATAACCTGGCCAAAAAAAAAACCAACAAAGGACCCTAGTTTTAAAGTGAACTTCATATATATTTCTTAAAATTTTTGTGTTTTTGTTTTTTTTTTAATAAATTGTATTTTTAAGAGTCTAACCTCTACTCTAGATTTTTAATCTTTCTTTTTCAATATTTGATATCAATTTTGGACATTTAAGAATCCAACCTTCAGTACCCATTTTTACTCAGGAGTGTGATTACAGGTTTGATCACTCTCTCCCCCTTTTCACTCTCCTTATTCTCCCCCAGATCACCTCTATTTCCTCCCTCCCCCTTCTCAATCCAATTCTATGAATCTCTGTGGGTGTTCCAGGGCGGAGAACACTTAGGGAACAGAGTACTGCCTTGATCTGCCTCTCTCCTCTTGAATCCCCCTTTTTCTCCTCCTCACCTCTATCTCCTTCCTCCCTCTCCTCTTCTTCATGTAACTCTGTGAACCTCTCTGGGTGTCCCTCACTGGGGAGAATCCTTTCACCATTAACCTAGAAGTTTTATTATCAGTGCTGTATGGATGAAGTCTTGAGGCTACTGGAAGAATAAGACTGAAATCCAGAGGCAAGAGGCTTAAGCCCAAAACCTAGAACACCAGAGAAGTCCTGACTACAGGGAACATTAATTAATAAGAGATCATCGAAAAGTCTCCATACCTACATTAAAACCAACAACCACCCAAGAACCAATAAGTTCCAGAGCAAGACTTACCACACAAATTCTCCAGCAACGCAGGAACATGGCCCTGAGCCTCAATATACAGGCTGCCCAAAGTCACACCAAACCCACAGACCCATCTCAAAACTCACTACTGCACACTCCACTGCACTCCAGACAGAAGAAATCCAGCTCCACCCCCCAGAACACCAACACAAGCTTCCTTAACCAGCAAACCTCGACAAGCCAAACGTCCAGCCCCACCCACTGGGAGAAACCTCCACAATAAAAAGGAACCAGACTACCAGAATACAGAAAAGCCACCCCAAACACAGCAATCTAAATAAGATGAAAAGGAAGAGAAATACCCAGCAGATAAAGGAACATGAAAAATGCCCACCAAGCCAAACAAAAGAGGAGGAGATAAGGAATCTACCTGAAAAAGAATTTAGAATAATGATGATAAAAATGATCCAAAATCTTGAAAACAACATACAGTTACAGATAAATAGACTGGAGACAAGGATTGAGAAGATGAAAGAAATGCTTAACAAGGACATAGAAGAAATAAAAAAGAGTCAATTAAAAATGAATAATGCAATAAATGAGATCAAAAACACTCTAGAGGGAGCCAACAGTAGAATAACAGAGGCAGAAGATAGGATAAGTGAGGTAGAAGATAGAATGGTAGAAATAAATGAAACAGAGAGGAAAAAAGAAAAAAGAATAAAAATAAATGAGGACAACCTCAGGGACCTCTGGGAAAATGTGAAATGCCCCAACATTAGAATCATAGGAGTCCCAGAAGAAGAAGACAAAAAGAAAGGCCATGAGAACATACTCGAGGAGATAATAGCTGAAAACTTCCCCGAAGTGGGGAAGGAAATAGTGACACAAGTCGAAGAAACCCAGAGAGTCCCAAACAGTATAAACCCAAGGCAAAACACCCCGAGACACATATTAATCAAATTAACAAAGATCATACACAAAGAACAAATATTAAAAGCAGCAAGGGAAAAACACAAATAACTCACAAGGGGATCCCCATATGGATAACAGCTGATCTTTCAATAGAAACTCTTCAGGCCAAGAGGGAATGGCAGGACATACTTAAAGTAATGAAAGAGAATAACCTACAACCCAGATTACTGTACCCAGCAAGGATCTCATTCAGATATGAAGGAGAAATCAAAAGCTTTACAGACAAGCAAAAGTTGAGAGAATTCAACACCACCAAACTAGCTCTTCAACAAATGCTAAGGGATCTTCTCTAGACAGGAAACACAGAAAGGTTGTATGAATTCGAACCCAAAACAATAAAGCAAATGGCAACAGGACAATTCTTATCAATAATTACCTTAAATGTAAATGGGTTGAATGCCCCAACCAAAAGACAAAGACTGGCTGAATGGTTACAAAAACAAGACCCCTATATATGCTGTCTACAAGACACCCACCTCAAAACAAGGGACACATACAAACTGAAAGTTTGGAAAAAAATATTTCATGCAAATGGAGATCAAAAAAAAGCAGGAATTGCAATACTCATATCAGATAAAATAGACTTTAAAATAAAGGCTGTGAAAAGAGACAAAGAAGGACACTACATAATGATCAAAGGATCAATCCAAGAAAAAGATATAACAATTATAAATATATATGCACCCAACATAGGAGCACTGCAATATGTAAGGCAAATGCTAACAAGAATGACAGGGGAAATTAACAATAACACAATAATAATAGTGGGAGACTTTTATACCCCACTCACAATTATGGATAGATCAACTAAGCAGAAAATTAACAAGGAAACACAAACTTTAAATGACACAATGGTTCAGCTACACCTAATTGATATCTATAGGACATTTCACCCCAAACCAATCAACTTCACCTTTTTCTCAAGTGCACATGGAACCTTCTCCAGAATAGATCACATCCTGGACCATAAATCTAGCCTTGGTTAATTCCAAAAAATTGAAATAATTCCAGTCATCTTTTCTGACCACAATGCAGTAAGATTAGATCTGAATTACAGGGAAAAAAAAATTTTTTTTTAATGCCAACATATGAAGGCTAAATAACATGCTTCTGAATAACCAACAAATCATAGAAGAAATCAAAAAAGAAATCAAAATATGCATAGAAACAAATGAAAATGAAACAACAACCCAAAACCTATGGGACATTGTAAAAGCAGTGCTAAGGGGAACGTTCATAGCAATACAGGCTTATCTCAAGAAACAAGAAAAAAGGTAAATAAATAACCTAACTCTACACCTAAAGCAACTAGAGAAGGAAAAAACTAAGAACCTCGGGGTTAGTAGAAGGAAAGAAATCTTAAAAATTAGGGCAGAAATAAATGCAAAAGAAACTAAAGAGACCATAGCAAAAATCAACAAAGCTAAAAGCTGGTTTTTTGAAAAGGTAAATAAAATTGACAAACCGTTAGCCAGACTCATCAAGAAACAAAGGGAGAAGAACCAAATCAACAAAATTAGAAATGAAAATGGAGAGATCACAACAGACTACACCGAAATACAAAGGATCATAAGAGACTACTACCAGCAGCCATATGCCAATAAAATGAACACCTTGGAAGAAATAGACAAATTCTTAGAAAAGTATAACTTTCCAAAACTGAACCAGGAAGAAATAGAAGATCTTAACAGACCCATCACAAGCATGGAAATCAAAACTGTAATCAGAAATCTTCCAGCAAACAAAAGCCCAGGACCAGATGGTTTCACAGCTGAATTCTACCAAAAAATTAGAGAAAAGCTAACACCTATCTTACTCAAACTCTTCCAGAAAATTGCAGAAGAAGGTAAACTTCCAAACTCATTCTATGAGGCCACCATCACCCTAATTCCAAAACCAGACAAAGATGCCAAAAAAAGGAAACTACAGGCCAACATCACTGATGAACACAGATGCAAAAATCCTTAACAAAATTCTAGCAAACAGAATCCAACAACATATTAAAAAGATCATACATCATGAACAAGTGGGCTTTTATCCCAGGAATGCAAGGATTCTTTAATATCCACAAATCAATCAATGTAATACATCACATTAACAAGTTGAAAGATAAAAACCATATGATTATCTCAATAGATGCAGAAAAAGCCTTTGACAAAATTCAACATTCATTTATGATTAAAAAAAAAAAAAAACCTCCCCAGAAAGCAGGAATAGAAGGAACATACCTCAACATAATAAAAGCTATATATGACAAACCCACAGCAAACATTATCCTCAATGGTGAAAAATTGAAAGCATTTCCCTTAAAGTCAGGAACAAGACAAGGGTGCCCACTCTCACCACTACTATTCAACATAGTTTTGGAAGTGTTGGCCACAGCAATCAGAGCAGAAAAAGAAATAAAAGGAACCCAGATAGGAAAAGAAGAAGTGAAACTCTCGCTGTTTGCAGACAACATGATCCTCTACATAGAAAACCCTAAAGACTCTACCAGAAAATTACTAGAGCTAATCAGTGAATATAGTAAAGTTGCAGAATATGAAATTAACACACAGAAATCCCTTGCATTCTTATACACTAACAATGAAAAAACAGATAGAGAAATTAAGGAAACAATACCATTCACCATTGCAACAAAAAGAATAAAATACTTAGGAGTATATCTACCTAAAGAAATGAAAGACCTATATATAGAAAACTATAAAACACTGATGAAAGAAATCAAAGAGGACACAAATAGATGGAGAAATATATCGTGTTCATGGATTGGAAGAATCAATATTGTGAAAATGACTATACTACCCAAAGCAATCTATAGATTCAATGCAATCCCTATCAAGCTACCAACAGTATTTTTCACAGAAGTAGAACAAATAATTTCACAATTTGTATGGAAATACAAAAAACCTCGAATAGCCAAAGTAATCTTGAGAAAGAAGAATGGAACTGAAGGAATCAACCTGCCTGACTTCAGACTCTACTACAAAGCCACAGTCATCAAGACAGTATGGTACTGGCACAAAGTCAGAAATATAGATCAATGTAACAAAATAGAAAGCCCAGAGATAAATCCACGTACCTATGGACACCTTATTTTCGACAGAGGAAGTAAGGATACACAATGGAAAAAAGACAACCTCTTTAACAAGTGGTGTTGGGAAAACTGGTGCTAGGTCAACCACTTGTAAAAGAATGAAACTAGAACACTTTCTAACACCACACACAAAAATAAACTCAAAATGGATTAAAGATCTAAACATAAGACCAGAAACTATAAAACTCCTAGAGGAGAACATAGGCAAAACACTCTCTGACATAAATCACAGAATCATAGAATTTAGGACAGGGTGTGGTTTTTGTGAAGATTTATTCAAACATTTCATGAATTTTATAACTAGAACTTTAATCATTCACAGAAAGAACATCTTAAGACCATATAACATAATAAACATAATAGTTAAGACAATCTGAAGGGTTACCATCAGTTGAGTTCCAGCCTGGTTTTTAAAGGTGAAATGGGAATGTGTGTGTGCTAAGCCGCTTCAATCATATCTGACTCTTTGCAACCCTATGGTCTATAGCCCACAAGGCTCCTCTGTCCATGGAGATTCTCCAGGCAAGAATACTGGAGTGAGTTGCCATGCCCTCCTCTAGGGGATCTTCCTGACCCAGAGATCAAACCATGTCTCTTATGTCTCCTGCATTAACAGGTGGATTCTTCACCACTAGTACCGCCTGGGAAGCCCCAAATTTGAAACACTAGTACCTACTTCATGATGGAGATGTAAGGATTAAATTTAGCAGAGTCACCAACACATAGTGTTTAGAAATGTGAGAGTCATTGTTTTCATCTTAGTCCCCATACACTCAAAATTCACACATTCTTAAAAAGCACTCTTCTTACTCACTTTGCAGGTTTATTAGCTCTGATAGACTTTTTGAAGGTTACCTCGGATTTTTTGTATGTAGGATCATGACATTTGTGAGCAAAAATAATTTTGCTCTTTCCTTTTAAATTTGGACATTGTTTTTCCTTGTCTAATTACTATGGCTAGAGTTTCTAATACAGTGCTGAATAGAAAAGGTAAAAGTGGGCATCCTAATCTTGTTCTTGATCTTAGATGGAAAACTTTAAATCTTTTATCTTTGGGTATAAGTTTGACTGTGTATTTCTAATAAATGCCATTTATCTTGTTTATTTCCCATCAAATTGTCATCTATTCCCTATTTTGGAATGTATTTACCATATCATTAAAGGTGTTGGGCTTTGTAAAATCCTTTTCCTGAATCAACTGATATTATACCAAAAGCATAAGTAAAAAAATAAAAAAATAGATAAGTTGGATTTCATCAAAGTTAAAAACTTTTGTGCATAGAACACCATCAAGAAAGTGAAATGGCAACCTACACAATAGGAGAAAATATTTGCAAATCATATAGCTGATAATCACATACAATACACACATGTATGTAAATAAATGTTGATAGTAGCACTGTTCACAGTAGCCAAAAGGTGGAAACAAACTAAATGTCAATCAACTGAAGACTGGGTAAACAAAATATGGCATACACATAAAATGAAGTACTACCCAGCCATAGAAAGAATGAAGTACTGATAATGCGACAATGGGGATAAACTTTAAAATTACACAAAGAGAAAGAAGCCAGATACAAAAGGTCATATTTTGTATGATTCTATTTATAAGAAATATCCAGAATAGGTAAATCTATAGACAGAAAGTAGATTAGTGGTTCCTGGGCAGTAGCAGAATGGTCCCAACTCTTTATGGGCAAACAGTGTATTCTTTTGAAGTGATGGAAAAGTTTCGTAATAAGATAAAGCTGATATTTGCACAATACTGCGGACTGCCACTGAACTACATAATTTAAAATGGTTACTTTATATGAATTCCACCTCAACTTTTTAAAATGATTCATAAAAACATCTAGAACAGTTCTCTCAGTACTCAGACTGCAATAGGTCTAGCTAACTGAAGCCATGTCACAATCAAAGCTAATAAGCATGTTTCCCGAGTATGCGAGAGATGATTTGAGGTGGTAGAACAGTAATGTTGTGCATGCCTGCTAAGCCTCTTCAGTCCTGTCTGACTCTTTAAGATAAGTAAATTACCTGAAGCTGTTCCTATCAGCCCAAGGTTTCTCAGAAGTCAGCAGAGTCACCTTGGGTCAACAGAGTCACCTTGGGTCAACAGAATTCCTTACACTTGTCAGTCCCTCTCTCTGTACCTAAATTATCCATAATAGTCATCACTTACTTGTGTGCTATTTTAGGATACTGTTTACATTTTCTTACAGACAAGAAAAAATACTCCTCAATAAGTTTATTTAGGCCAATGAACAGGGAGAAAAATCACAACTGAGAGTAAAAGATAACTTTTGGATTTGAAATTATATAATTATAACTGGAGTTGACTGCACACAGAGCTATATAGTTTTCTCAATAAATAAACCAACTTCTAAAAACAGAAATAATATATAAGCAAGGGCACAGAGGGATTATATATGTAATTTTTAAGAATACAAGCCTATTATCACATCTTTACTATCCTCCATACTAACATATCTTATTTAAATTCTACTTAATTTATTTACTTTAACAGATAATAGAGTCCTGCCCAATTTCAAAAGCAGTAACTTTTAACATTTCTCACCATATGTTCATATATTTCCAAAGTTATGCAGCTCCAAGACAAGTCAATAAATACCCTTTTTAAGCTAATGAAAGCTTTTAAAAATTACAGCAATAAAAACGTATACACACAGACACACCAATGATGGCTTAGTGGAAGTGTGGAATCTCTCTTTTCACTGCCCCTTCTTTTTTAACCTGCTTCTTGACAAAAATTCCTTCTAAGATTCAATGGGGAAGTGTAAATAATATTGCAGATAGCCAGGAGTCCTAAAGAAATAACCCACTGATGGCTAGAGAAGGGACGTGTTAAATCCACAAGTTTCCTAGGATATCTCCATAGACCTCCTGAGTGGATGCGACTCTCTTTTTAACCAAGTCAGTTTAAACTTCTAAAGTGATATTCTAGAAGTTTCTTTGATCTTTGTGAGCTTGAAGACCACCCCCACCCTTGCACTCCATATATATAAGTATATGGAGTTAATAGACATATAGGTATATATAATGATCCTCTTATCCTTTATTTTGAGAAAAAATGAAACAAAATTTGTGACTGTCATCCATGGTTCTTAAATGCCATACTAATGTTGGTGTTCCTTTCTTGCAAAACAAATTAAGAACTTGCCTGCCAATTTCAATGCACGAGACACAAAAGACATCGGTTTGACCGCTGGGTTGGGAAGATCCCCTGGAGAAGGGAAATGGAAACCCACTCCTGTATTCTTGCTTAGAAAATCCCAAGGACAGAGGAGCCTGGTGGGCTACAGTCCATGGGGTCCCAGAGAACTGGACACAACTGAGCAACTGACCACACATGGCAGAAAAGTATAGAGCACACATTTGCTAAGGTCTTGGGCAAGTCTCTATTTATCCAGAAATCACACTTGTTTGCTGCTTAAGGGTTAAGTCTGGTAAGACATAAATTGATTAAAAACAATGTAGGACTGTCCAGTAATTGGGACTGAGACTAGGAACAGAGTTGATAACAATGTGATGGTGAGAAGGGTGATGGAGGATTGCATATGTAATAAGAATTTTGGGAAAAAACAACTCCGTGCCTCAAAGAAAGAACGCCAGATTTCAACTTTCTTTTCGTTTGACAAATGAGCTATGTCTTCTTCCTACTCTCTCTCTCTCTCTCTTTTTTTCCAATGGAGTAAAATTGCTTTACATTGTTGTGTTCGTTTCTGCTGCACAACAAAGTGAATCAGTTATATGTATATATACATCCCCTCCCTCCTGAACTCCCTCCCTCCAAATCCCACCCATCTAGGTCATCACAGAGCACCCAGCTGAGCTCCCTGTGCTATATAGAACACTAGGTCCCCACTAGCTATCTAGCTTACCCAGCTATGGAAAGGATATGGAGACTAGAGGTGATGGGTATTATGCTCAATAGAATAACTACCATGTGTTAAGCATTGAAGCGAGTACTGAATCCTAACAACCTTGGAAGCAAGTATTATTTTATTTCCATTTTACAGATGAAGAATTTATAGCTCAGAGCAATTATTTGCTGAGAATCACAATGGTACTGATATAAATATAATCGGCTTTGAATTTGAATTAAGAGATTGTCTGCTTATCCTACTGTTACCCTTTGCCAATTCCTCCACAGTTTAATATCAACACTTCACAGAATTCCAGCACAAAAAAGACACCCAGACACCCAGTAAATATTTACTAGATTAATGACTTTGATGTTCTTCTTTGAGCCAATGGAAACTCTAACAAACTGGTGATCATGTGGAACTTTACAACTTCTCTTACTCCTCTGCACCAACTTCTATAATTCCTCTGAAACTTTGAAACACTTGTTTGGGACACACAGTCCAGGATTGCTTTATTTTAAAACCTATTACAACTTCTCTTACTTCTCTGCACCAACTTCTATATTTCCTCTGAAACTTTGAAACACTGTTTGGGACACCCAGTCCAAGATTACTTTATTTTAAAACCTATATGTGTTCAATCTATTTAAGGGAGTCAATTTGCATCCCTTTATTTTTTCTGGATTAGAAAAGATAAAGAGGGGGAAAAAGACTCAGAAATAATCAAAGAAGATTTTACTGGAGGCAGAGACCAGGAAGGTCAGAGAACACTCAGAAGAAAGGATCACAGCGGCTATGAGGATGAAAAGAATTTGACTTGATTTTCTTAAATTCTACTTTATTCATTAATGTTCATGTGTAAGTGAAGTTTTATTTTGAGGAGACTCAAAGAAGAATACGTCAAGATAACTAACAAAGATACTAAATCAAGGGGCATTCAAATTTTATTAAGAGAAATTAAAAAACCCTACAAAATCCTACTGTATCGTTTCAAACAAATATTTAAATGGGCTTAAAATTAGTAGCCTGAGATATTGACCTGACCCAGCCAGACCCCAGCCAAAATTTTCTGAACTGTGAGAAATTGTAACACACTTCTCTGAATCTAGAATATTGGTACTAATTGTAGCATAAAGAACAAACTATCAGAAAAAATTAGAAATGTAAGCATCATTTTGTGTTTTACTACTGAATATAAATCAACAAATTGACAATTTGTATCAACAAACACATCATTTTAATGTTGATATTTTGTCACTGAATATTTTTCATATACTTATTTGGTTTAGTAATTCCAACTTTCAGTTTTTGCTAAAATATCTTTCTTTCATTAAATAATAGAGGTCTCATTTATTGATTTTTAAAAGTCTTTGCTTATTGAATCATGTATCACAAGCTCAGCACTAAATCCTGCATAAACAGAGTGACAAGGGTAGATACTTGATGAGTGTCTAGTATATGAGAATATATGGTTTATCAGGAAAGACAAATATTTTTAAATTACATAAATAATTTCATAATTTCAACTTATGACAGTGTAAGTTATTTCAGCATCCTTACTTGGCACTAAATTGAAAATCTTATATTGGTCTCTCGATTTTTTTCTGGCCCATGAGTTTCAGAAATTTGGAAACCACTGGAATTAGGATGCAAGGGTATATCAAGGAATTGGAGCAAAAGAGCATGAGGGAATGCAAGAAATTCATGAGAGAATGAGAAAAGCGGCATTTTAAAAGCAAGAATGTTATAAACATAGTAGATATTTTTATGGTCCAAGATCTGAATGGTAGATCCATCTATGGAAATAAGTAGATAAGTTGCTAGAGCACACTGGAGATAATTGTGATTTGCTGCAGATTTCCTGATGCCAAAGGTATTATATGTACTCATCATTACAACAGACAGATGGAACATGCTATAATTCTCATTCTACAGGTGACAGAAATGACATAAGGCGGTTAGGAAACTAGCCAAAGGTCACAAGCCAGAAGTGATTTAACTCAGTCTGTATTCAGAATTCAGCCTTTTAACTTCAATGTTCTACCACCACCAATAAGAAATATCACTGAAGTAATGGAAACCAAACCATAGTGAGACTTGGGAGATAGATGTGTCAAGAAAGAAGATCATAAGTAAAATGCAAGGTACCCAATAAATACCAATCAATATACCAGAGGTTTTGAAATTTGCTGGCTACTAGTAAACAATATAACCCAAATATAAATCAGAGCAACAAAGAAAACAATGGCATATTTTCCCAGGAACCAATGAGGTTAATTTTTTCCTCTTTCACCTCTAGTTCAGTTCAGTTCAGTCACTCAGTCATGTCCAACTCTTTGCAACCCCGTGAACCGCAGCACGCCAGGCCTACCTGTCCATCACCAACTCCCAGAGTCCACCCAAACCCACGTCCATTGAGTCGGTGATGCCATCCAACCATCTCATCCTCTGTCATCCCCTTCTCTCCTGCCCCTAATCTTTCCTAGCATCAAGGTCTTTTCAAATGAGTCAGTGCTTCGCATCAGGTGGCCAACATATTGGAGTGTCAGCTTCAACATCAGTCCTACCAATGAATACCCAGGACCAGCTGGGAGGGACTTTATTACTTTTGTATATTTTTAAACCTAGCTGTATTGCTTTGGTCAATCTATCCTGGGAGATGGTATCTAGAATCAATAGAATACAGAGTAATGAAGACATAAATAACTCTGTAATCATAAAACTGAATAAACATTTATGATTCCTTGATGTAAAAAAGCCCAAACAAGTTATTTTTAAGATATCTTGTAATTATTCATTAAAGACTGTAATCTTCATCAACAGATGTTATTTAAAAGATGTGTCTCTTCTCAAGAACTGATTTAACCCTCATGAAGATATATCCAGCCTTCTTTCTGTTCACCATCATCACATTTCACTTTTACCACATTTCCTATATCAGTCCAATAGAGAATGTTAACACATTCTTTGAAACAATTGGCCATACTGGAATAATATATCATTTACCATTATAATGTAAATCTTATTTTCAATACTCATATTGAGGAAATTTACTTTTTGCAATGAATTTCTACTTAATATGTGAACATATTAATTTAACAATTATAATTTAAGAAATATCTCACCAATTTCATCTGTTGATCCTCCCATAGTGATACATGTATGTAGTTAAACACATTTTTAAAAATTATTATCATGAAAGAAAACATGTATAGAAAAGTCCATAAATGACTAAGTAAATTATTATAAAGCAAATCCCCTAAAGTAACTTCTAGATCAAGAAACAGAATCTTAATATTACCATTTGGAAAACTCTTTTTGAAATAATACATCTACTCAATGAATTTCAATGACTCCTAACCTTCCCGAAAGAGAAACAAGTGGATGCTATATTTTTTCTACCAAAAGTAAACAAAATCACCCATGAACTATTCTTCTCCTCTACCCTCATGAAACTCAATACAAATCAAGTTTCTAGTTCTAGCTTGCAGATTTCAGGAAATACAGAGGACAGAGGAGCATATTGGACAAACCAGGGAGATGCATTCAGTAAATATCAAGATACAGAAAATACTATAGGGTAAATATCTCAGTTTCTTCCAACAACTAAAACAAAAAAGTAAGAAAAAGAAAAGAGAGGAGCTAGGTGCTTAAAGATTAAAAAAAAAGAAAACTAAATTGTAGAGGAACCATATACTTTTTCAACTAAACCAGGATATTTTAGACAGTGAAAGGGAATGCTATTGAAATGGGATTCTTCTGACAATCTAGAATGTGGAGTCACACCACTCAAGAGGCAAAACAACCAAATAAAATAGGTTGATTTTTCTGAGAGTCCTGATCTTAGCAAACCAACTGTTTAAAAAATTGAGAATATCAGAGAAACTTAAATATTGATTGGATAACTTATGACGTGAAAAAATTAAGTTTCTTGGTGTGATAATGGTATTGCAAATATGCTTTAGTACTCTATGTAGTCCACTAGGCTCCTCTGTCTGTGGAATTCTCCAGGCAAGAATACTGGAATGGGTAGCCATTCCCTTCTCCAGGGGATCCCCCAACCCAGGGATCAAACCCAGGTCTCCTGGACTGCAGGCAGATTCTTTACCATCTGCACCACCAGGGAACCACCACCAACCCCCAACAACCACCCCCCCGTCCCCCGCTTGTCTCTTACAGATATATAAAAATATTTACACATTGAAATGATATGATGTATGGGATTTGGCCCAAAATTATCCATATTGTAGGTAGGAGTACTAGGGTAGTAGAAATAATATAATTAATAAGCTGATAATTTTAAAACTAGGTAGTAAGTGTAAGTTTATCTAATTTTTTTTTTCTGTCTTTATGTTTGGAATGTTCTACAATTATTTGCCTAGACATTTAGTTTATAGTAATGTATTATCAGTACTCAGAAATCCCCCACATGCCAACTACCAATCATGCTTCTTTTGCTCTTCTCTAAAAATGACCATCTTTTTTTTTTTTATTTTATACCTTTGTCAATATCTACTCATCAATTCAGTTCAGTCACTCAGTCGTGTCCAACTCTTTGCCACCACATGAACTGCAGCAGCCAGGCTTCCCTGTCCATCACCAACTCCTGGAGCTTGCTCTAACTCATGCCCAGTGATGATGCCATTGGTGACGCCATCCAACCAAAAGCATTAATTCTTCGGCACTCAGCTTTCTTTGGAGAAGTCAATGGCAACCCACTCCAGTACTCTTGCCTGGAAAATTCCGTGGACGGAGGAGACTGGCAGGCTGCAGTCCCTGGGGTCGCTGCGAGTCGGACACGACTGAGGGCTTCGCTTCCATGCATTGTAGAAGGAAATGGCAACCCACTCCAGTGTTCTTGCCTGGAGAATCCCAGGGACGGGGGAGCCTGGTGGGCTGCTGTCTATGGGGTCGCACAGAGTTGGACATGACTGAAGCGACTTAGCAGCAGCGGCAGCAGCAGCTTTCTTTGTGGTTCAACTCTCACATCCCTACACGACTACTGGAAAAACCATAGCTTTGACTAGATGGATCTTTTCGGCAACATCTCTGTTTTTTAATATTCTGTCTAGGTTTGTCATAGCTTTTCTTTGCCAAGCATATTTTAATTTCATGGCTGCAGTAACCATCTGCAGTGATTTCGGAGCCCAAGAAAATAAAGTCTCTCACTGTTTCCATTGTTTCACCATCTATTTGCCATGAACTGATGGGATCGGATGATCTTCGTTTTTTGAACCTGAGTTTTAATCCAGCCTTTTCACTTTCTTCTTTCACTTTCATCAAGAGGCTCCTTAGTTCCTCTTCACTGTCTGACATAAGGGTGTTGTCATCCTTGTTATTCTTGTTACACAGTCTTAATTCCTACAGCTTGATAGTAAGCTATGATATCTGGTAGAGTGAGACTTCCCACCTTGTTCTTCTTCATCAAGACTACCTTCTCTATTTTGACAATTTGTATTTACATGTAGATTTTAGAATGCACTTTTCAAGTCCCACAGATTACATGTTGGGATTTTGAACTGAATTGCACGGAGTCCATAAACAATCTTGGGAAGAATTAATATCTTTACAATATAGAATCTTTCAAAAATGTCATAGTCCTCCATTTACTTAGGTCTCTGTAGCAATTCTCAATATTTTATAGTTTACTGTATAGGTCTTCTACAGTTGTGAGATATGTGTCTAGTTATTTAATACTTTATGTTATGTAGAGATTGTTGCATTTTATTGGTACATAGACATACAATATTAATCTTATATTCTGTAATCTTTATAATGTGTCTATTAATCCTAAAAATATTTTCATAGACTTTTTTCTGATATATGCCCAATCATAACACATTCAACATGAAACTTTTTATTTATTCCTTAAATTTTTATTTCCTATTTCTTTATTTTTCTTTTTCATTCAGTACTACAAATAAAATATTACAACATTGAATAGATGTGAGGAAATAAGCATTTTTATCACTCAATCTCAAACAAAAGTATTTTAACATTTCACCATTAAGGTATGATTTTCCTACAATTTTTCAATATACCCTATATGAGATTGAGGAAGTTCTCCAAGTTTGCTTAGAGTATATATTATGAATGCTAAATTATTTCACAGATTTCTGTTTACTGTTATTTTCTCCATTTTTTAATGTAATGAATTTCTTTAAATAACTTTCAAACTTTAAATCAACCTTGCATTCCTAGAATAAACTCTACTTAGTCCAGATAGCTTGTCCTTTTTATATTTTGCTGGATAATATTTGCTAATATTTTCTTTAGAATGAGTGAATTAAACTATAATTAAAACAATGTATTTATCAAGTTTGGGTATCAAGGTTCATGATACTATGGAATGTGCTTCTGGCTTCTAGTGTTTCAGTTTAGAAGCCAAATGTCAGTCTAATAAATGCTTCTTTGGAGCAATAAAAAAAAATTTTTTTAAGCTTTAACGGTATTAAAAAAAAGTAACCATAGAAGCTAGTATTTGAGAATGTTTGTTTGATTCAGACATATTTCACTCATTTTTCCCTCAGGAATCTACAGATTTGCAGCAAAGGCCATTAAGGCAGAGGAGGAAAAAAAAAAGTGGAATCCTGATACCCAAGAGCTTTCTTCAGTCTCAGGGATCAGGAGAAAAAAAACTGGAGTGTAGGACTAATCAAAACAGACAACATGCAGTGGTCTAAGATCCTAGAGAAAGACAAACGCAGTAAAATCAGCCCCACATTCTTTATTCCTTTCCCACTTGAGGCACTTGCTGAACTTTGAGTGCAAATCTTGGTCTGACTCACACCTTTCCTACAACCTCTTTTCAAATTACTCTTTCCCTGTGCTCCTGCCATGGTGATCATCCCTTCTTTCCTCCCTAGTTTCTTGAGTGTGCTATTCTCTGTCTCTCAAAATCAAGAAGATTATCTGTTCTGTTCAAGAATCATCTGTTCTGTTCTGGAATTATTTCCTCCTTTCTCCCATAAAGCCACCCCCAGAGGCATTCAGGATCTATAGGACAGATCGGGGACCCTAGCAAGAAGATGAATGGATAGAGGAATTTTAGTGGCACTCTAAGAGAAAAGAGAGAGGTATGAGATATGCCAATTACAGGAGGCCCTCTGGAGCCTGATAAGTGCCTTAATGAGAAGAAAAAGCATGTTTTATACTGTACACTAAATTCCGAGAGTATGCAAGAACAACTAATGGTACCACTTTCTAGTAATATACTGTCTACACTCCTTCCCAGGTACTAAAGGCGTAAAAATACGGAGTTTAAAACTTCTTATCCTATCTTAAAGGGAATCCTTCCTGATAGGCCCCACTAAATTCACTGCTCCCACAATATCAGGCCTACCTCTTTAGTGACAGATACACATTTTTAGCATTGAATGCAGCATATTTATTTCAGTTTGTAATTTTATATTTATCTGTGTTAATATTCGGATTTTTTACTTCTCCATCACTAAGTTGTCCATAAGGCAAGATCTGTGTGAGTTTCTCCCTGCCATTCATAGTGCCTAGTATTGTTCCAGACACCTAATAGATACTCATATATCTGCTGAATGGATTAATGAATAAATGTGATATGAAAATCACCTTTCTCATTTGAACTTAATTTCATAGAGGAAGCTGGAGTGTTTTGACAGGATGACAGCATCTACAGAGTTACAGGCCTGGCTGAAGCAAATTGTTTTAAACACTATAGCCTGAAAACAAGGACAGGGTGAATCATCAGCTCCAAAATGAATAAAATCATTATAATCACATTTTTTACAATTTTAATAACATTAAATAAGTTGCCTATAGAATCTTTCATTTAATATACAATTACTGAGAACCCATCTCATAGAGTCTTAGGACTTCCTCTAGAGCACTAGGTCTTCTTAGGCAAGATAAAAAAATGAGAAACACACTCTTGTGTGATGGAAGGAAATGATGGTACATAGTGAACAACAAAGCACATGATCTTTAGATTCTGAAGGGTCTGGACTCATACCCTACTTCAGTTTCTTCCCAGTCTGTGTGACACTGGGACAGTTATTTAACATGTCTGAGTTTCATATGTAAAATGAAGGTGATGTCTACTTAATAGAGTTGTTATAAAATTACACAAAGAAATGCATATAATCTTAACACAGAGTGGGCACATAAATACTGGGAAGATGGCATCACAGAACAAAGAACATGAACTTTGGAATCAGAAAACCTAAGTTAGAATCTCTGCTTGAAGATTTGTTATTAAGTGATCAAAAAAAGCTACTTCACTATTTAAAGACTCAGTTCTCTTATCAGTAAAATGTGCACAATAATATGAATAGTTTACCCTGCAATTTAAATGTACAAATTACCATTTATAAGTTCCCTCCACATCGTATGGCAAAAAGTGAATTTTCAGCAGGCACTAGGAAGAAGAAAGAGAAAGGAGAGGTGAAGAATAAGGAGGAAGAGAAGAGGAAAGAGGAGAGGAAGAAGATGTTAAGTTTGAGGCACCACATGTTAACATACAACGAAAAAATAGGTCAGACAAGAGAAAACTGTCTGCCCATAACTGAGGCAAGAGGTGGACTATACTGAGCTAGATCAATATAACAAAATTAATAACAAAAGTAATTCTTCCTTGCTGTTCTTTCTCAATACACATTACTTTCTCCACATCATTTATCAGAATTCGTAATTCATATTTATTTGTTTACTAGAAAATTGTCTTCTTCAGAAATTTGTTTCCATGAGGGAAGAGCTATGATTGCTTTATTGCTCAATGCAGAACACACAGTAAGGACTCAGCAAGTATTGCTAACTAAGAATTACCGACTAAAAACCTCCGTACAAAAACCATAGCTCAGTGGCTGGCGCATAGTGCTGGAAAACAAAAGTCTATAGGAAAATTGAAATTTACATAAGGAAATTACTACAATCCCATAAGTGAATTCCAATTATTTGAACTGAAGGGAATTGATAAAAGCTTAAAAAATTAATTAAAAGAATATCCCTATGATCTGATGTCAATATGAATAACAAATACCTATTTAACACCATGGCCTAATGCATAGTAGATAAACAATAAATATTATTGAACAAATTATAAATTTATGAAACCAATAATAATCACTGTATAATGATTGTATTAAAAGTGCATTTTTAAGACACTGTTAGTCACAGGCAATATTATTATTTCAAAATATATGACTTAATCCAAAGAAAATACAGAAAGTAGAAGGAAGTAGACAAAAATAGGACTGTAACTATTATCACATACAGTGTTATCTGCAAAGTTCAAAGGTTTACAGCCATAAGAAGGAAAAGAAGTTTAAGTCAGGAATCCTCAGAAGATTTTTCAAAGGAGATTGTTGTTGTTTCAAATCAACAGATGGTATCTAATAGAAACAGTGGTAGGAGACAATCAAGAACTAGCATCATAAAGAAAAGAAAAGGAAAGAAAAGAGGTACTATAATGCAGAGGATAAAATAGATCTACAAAATGCTAATGTGCAAGAATAGAAGGCAATCAATAATGAATCATATTATATAAAGTAAGTGGATTTCCATACCTTAAGAGCATGGAAACATTTAAATACATAATCAATAAAATAATAAAACTGATAAAATAAATAGTTTATTTTTAGTTACTAAATCAAGTACCTGATCAAATAATTAGGCAATAACAAGAGCAAAGAATTTTATACAGGACTGTTTGATTATCTAATACAGCATTTTCCATAGACAGATTTCTTTTAAAAACCTGTCCTAAGGAGTTTAAAGGTTTTACCCCCTGTAAGATTATAAAACTGTATGATAAAGGAAAACAAATTTAATATAGCACGATTGTTAATGGAACTGTCTTCTCTTTATAAGGAGCTTATTAGTACTAGGCAATATGCTAGACACCGAAGGCATGAACAACAAATCAAACACGGTTCTTCCTGCCTTTACTGACTAAAATATGTCGCTCCCCATCTGGCACCACAAGGATTAGGGTTTTAGCCACTGCAACTATTGACCTTTAACACACCCTGAAAGGAGTCCAGGGTGGAGGTCAGACTGAGGCATTCTGTGCTCTAACAAAACCTTACAGAACAGGTCTTCAGATAGACATTTTCAGGAGAAAATTTTATGAACCTAATTCTTATATCTTCTCATACCGAGAAAATCACTCAAACCATTAACAGAGGCATCTGCTCCTCATGACTAGCAGCAACCTTCTACTGAGACACATATGTCTGACAGCATGTACCTCCTCCACCAAATTAAATATGTTTGTGTGTGTGCGCGTGTGTGTATGTTAGTCGTGTCCAACTCTTTGCGACCCTATGGATGGTAGCCGGCCAGGCTCCTCTGTCCATGGGAATTTTCAGGCAAGAATACTGGAGTGGGTTGCCATGCCCTCTTCCAGGGGATCTTCCTGACTCAGGGATGGAACTTGTGTCTCTTATGTCTCCTTCATGGGCAGACAGGTTCTTTACCATTAGCACCACCTGGGAAGCTAAATATATATATTTAGCTTAAATATTTAGGTAGACCTCCTCTACCCCTAACTCTTCAGATCAGTTCATCAACACTATCTGAGAGGCTTTCTCCTGGACTATAGGCTTCAGTGAGTACCCAAATAAAATTGAATTCACAGCTCGTACTATATGCTTTTTTTTTTCAGTAAACAGCTTTTATGATTCTTTTTCAGTCAAGTTTTCCTTATAATCTTACAATCTAGTGGAAAGAACCAATAAATAACTTCCATTGTGTTAAATGACGTGAAAAAAAGGATAGACTACCATAAGAGAAGAGGGGTCTTTTAGAATGTTACAAATTCCCTGGAGCAATTAGCCACTGGGAATACAGCAGCAAAAATAGACATGTGGAAAAAAATATAGGATTGGTTGCTTTGTTAATAAATCTGATATAAGAAAAGAGTGTAAAGAAAAAAGTCAAGGATGAGTTAGCAAATGCTTAGATAATTTTAGCCATTTCTCCCATAATGAGGGAAACTTGAACGTATGAAATTAGAAAACAGAGAAGTTGACAGGGGTAAATTAAATTTAAGTGCTACAAATATATGTATTAAATTATTAGGAATCAAGACCATCCCCGAGAAAAAGAAATGCAGAAAAGCAAAATGTCTGTCTGAGGAGGTCTTACAAATACCTGTGAAAAGAAGGGAGCGAAAAGCAAAGGAGAAAAGGAAAGATATTCCCATCTGAATGCAGAGTTCCAAAGAATAGCAAGGAGAGAAAAGAAAGCCTTCCTCAGTGGTCAATGCAAAGAAATAGAGGAAAACAATAGAATGGGAAAGACTAGAGATCTCTTCAAGAAAATTAGAGATACCAAGGGAACATTTCATGCAAAGATAGACTCAATAAAGGACAGAAATGGTATGGACCTAACAGAAGTAGAAGATATTAAGAAGAGGTGGCAAGAATACACAGAAGAACTGTACAGAAAAGATCTTCACAACCCAGATAATCACGATGGTGTGATCACTCACCTAGAGTCAGACATCCTGGAATGTGAAGTCAAGTGGGCCTTAGGAAACATGACTTGGAACAAAGCTAGTGGAGGTGATGGAATTCCAGTTGAGCTATTTCATATCCTAAAAGATGATGCTGTGAAAGTGCTGCACTCAATATGCCAGGAAATTTGGAAAACTCAGCAGTGACTACAGGACTGGAAAAGGTCAGTTTTCATTCCAATCCCAAAGAAAGGCAATGCCAAAGAATGCTCAAACTACTGCACAATTGCACTCATCTCACACGCTAGTAAAGTAATGCTCAAAATTCTCCAAGCCAGGTTTCAGCATACGTGAACTATGAACTTCCAGATGTTCAAGCTGGATTTAGAAAAGGCAGAGGAACCAGAGATCAAATTGCCAACATCTGTTGGGCCACCGGAAAAGCAAGAGAGTTCCAGAAAAACATCTATTTCTGCTTTATTGACTATGTCAAAGTCCTTTGACTGTGTGGATTATAATAAACTGGAAAATTCTGAAAGAGATGGGAATAATAGACCACCTGACCTGCCTCTTGAGAAACCCATATGCAGGTCAGGAAGCAACAGTTAGAACTGGACATGGAACAACAGACTGGCTCCAAATAGGAAAAGGAGTACATCAAGGTTGTATATTGTCATCCTGCTTATTTAACTTATATGCAGAGTACATCATGAGAAATGCTGGGCTGGAAGAAGCACAAGCTGGAGAAATATCAGGAGAAATATCAATAACCTCAGATATACAGAAGACACCATCCTTATGGCAGAAAGTAAAGAGGAACTGAAAAGCCTCTTCATGAAAGTGAAGGAGGAGAGTCAAAAAGTTAGCTTAAAGCTCAACATTCAGAAAACTAAGATCATGGCATCTGGTCCCATCACTTCATGGGAAATAGATGGGGAAACAGTGGAAACAGTGTCAGACTTTATTTTTTAAGGCTCCAAAATCACTGCAGATGGTGACTGCAGCCATGAAATTAAAGGACGCTTACTCCTTGGAAGGAAAGTTATGACCAACCTAGATAACATACTAAAAAGCAGAGGCATTACTTTGCAAACAAAGGTCCATCTAGTCAAGGCTATGGTTTTGCCAGTAGTCATGTATGGATGTGAGAGTTGGACTATAAAGAAAGCTGAGCACTGAAGACCTGATGGTTTTGAACTGTGGTGTTGGAGAAGACTCTTGAGAGTCCCTTGGACTGCAAGGAGATCCAACCAGTCCATTCTAAAGGAGATCAGTCCTGGGTGTTCATTGGAAGGACTGATGTTGAAGCTGAAACTCCAATACTTTGGCCACCTGATGGGAAGAGCTGACACATTTGAAAAGACCCTGATCCTGGGAAGATTGGGGGCAGGAGGAGAAGGGGACGACAGAGGATGAGTTGGCTGGATGGCATCAGCGACTCAATGGACATGGGTTTGCGTGGACTCCGGGAGTTGGTGATGGACAGGGAGGCCTGGTGTGCTGCGATTCATGGGGTTGCAAAGAGCGGACACGACTGAGCAGCTGAACTGAACTGAAACATGTTAGATCCTCTTAGGCCTCAGCCTGAACTTCTTCCTATCTGCCAGGATCATTCCTCCTCCTAGTTAAATGAAAGCTGAAGTGATTACTCATACAGACAGCCTTCCTGATCTTCCAGACTGACCTGAGTCCCTACAGCACCTCCTACTAAAAATGGAACATGTCACACTGTATCATAATTGTTGACTTACTTATATTTTAACTTTTATCACTTTGAAAACAAAAGTGTTATCTTCTTCCCCATGTCTGAATTCCAGTATCTAACTAAGTGCTTTAACACAGAGAGGTGCCTAAAAATATTGGGTTGAACTTTTAAAAGCATAGAATCTCATAGAAATACATATGATGGATGTATTAAAGTGCATTTGATATGGGCTTCCCTGGTGACTCAATGGTAGAGAAGCTGTCTGCCAATGTAGGGTTTGATCCCTGGGTTGGGAAAGATCTCCTGGAGAAGTGACCGGCAACTCATGCCAGCATTCTTGCCTGGGAACTTCCATGGACAGAGGAGCTAGCAGGCTACAGTCCATGGGGTCACAAAAGAGTTGACCATGACTTAGCAACTAGACAACAAGAGCCGCATTTGATAGAGAAGGAAGAACGGAAGGGAAGGAGAGAGGAAGAGAAAAACTAACATTCACAGAATAAATTCTAAGTGACAATATTTATACCTTCACATAATTCTCGCAACATTCCCTAGGGTAAATATTATGTTTCTTATTTTACAGATGATGGAACCAAGGCCAAGAGTTTTATATAATTTATTCAATAATTGGGAGTTAATAAGTACTATACTCAGGTTTTGATCCTAGGTTTATATGATCAAAACTACCCTGTATTCCCAAAATAAAAAAGAGTTATTTTACAGTTTTGATTTAGGAGGAAATTACAAGGCATTTTAGAGGCTGAAGACTATATTCAGGGTAAGTCACTAGCAGGTAAGAAAGCCAACACATTTTCTAAATTGCTCAAAGGAAATCCATTCATGGACAAATACACAGTTACAGTCTTTGTGGAACAAATCAACAAAATTATATTACTGAAAAAATATCAAAACCATTTACTATACTTAAGTGTAATATTTTTCTATATTTAGCCATTCTTCTGTCTCCAATAAAAGTATGTCTTATACTACTCAACAGAAATTCTCTGCTAAGGTGTTACAAATCATTCTTCAGATTAAGTGTTTCAAGATCATAAACTATTGAAAACCTTTATTTCCTCAACTTCCCAGCACTAAATTGATCAAAACTGAAGCAAAATATAAAGTACCTATCTCTGGGCTTATAATTCTTATATCCTGCTAACAACAAGTTATTTTGAGGCTCCATTACACCTATTAGCAAAACGAAACCAACAAAAGAAGATATCATGAATGTAAAGGTAAATCCATAATAAAAAATAAATAAATGTAGGTATTAAAAAGGATGCCTTGAAACTTAGGGACAGACACCTATGGGAAACACAGAGATTACAAGCTGAATGCACGCATGCTCCATTTTCTCTAGAATCCCCAAATCTACTGAAGACAGGAGATTAAAAAAAAAAAAAAAAAAAAAAACTCTTCTTTTCTTAATTTTATTTCTATAGTTGATGAAACTGAGGTTCAATTCAGAAAAGTCTTGCCCAGGCTCTCGAGGCTAAACCGATCAGTATTTGAAATCAGCTCTGTGAGGGCCAAGCCCATCTTTATACTAAACCATAGGGCATTTCTCCATTTTTGGTTTCTCTATCCTTGCAAAATCACTACAAAACATTCTTAGGTAGACCTGCTCTGTTTATTTCATTCCTTTTTCTCCCTTAGTCACAGCAAGTGTTTTTTTAATCTAGTTTTTTTTTTTTCATATGTATTGCCTGCAACATAAGATTTCTAGCAATACTGTCATATTTCCTATCAAATCTTTATTAGGCAATATAAAGCAATATTATATATTTTATTATTAACAAATTTATACAGAATAAATGATTACTACAATTATTTATAATAATAAATGTTTGCATTGAGATAAACATTTCACTATTGTTATGGAACATTGATTTAAACAGTGATTAAACAACAAATAGACACATTGCTTGATATTGTTAAATTGAGATATATTATTAATAATACTGAATAGAAAATGGAAAGAAAAATCATAATTAAAGAGACTGTAAAAACATATCTAGCCATCCCCAACGAGTCCAAATGTCTTTATCTTGACATATTAATCTCAGGGTACTAACAGAGCTTGCAAGTGAGATTTCTGAACCTCTGTTGGCAATATTTAAGGAAATGGCTGAAGGCTGGAAGGTGTTCTTGGGAAGGAGTGAGGAAGAAAATGGTACTGGAGACACCATTGAAGTTTCACAGCTCAAATGCCTCTATGGGTCATTCAGGTCGTATAAAGGAGCGAGGTCGCTCACAGGGAACTAGTGAATCTGGGAACACAGGCTCTGCCCACAGCGAGCAGCAATACTTGGTTACAGTCTGTTGATGGGGTGAGAGGCTGTGAGTTTTACTTGGCAGCTCTTAAAATTGAAAAATAAAATGTTTCAAGAGTGGTCAAACATCCAGACTTCTAATGGAAATATTGCCTTTAAAAAGTATTTACAGGTCACACACGCACGCACACACACACACACACACACACACACACACACACACACACACATATCAGATGATAAAATTCCATCTATACTATACCAGATTCAAAAGTCAGCCACCAATTTATACAGATGTTTGCTGTTTCTTCCATTTGGAAATAAGAAAAGTAATATTTCTTGTAGAATTGTAAACCTGACATATATTAGAATGAATCAGACATCAAAAGTCATCTAAAGAACAGGAGTGGCTATCAGATAACAAGGACTGATTGTTATCTTATGAATTAATATACCCAAAGAAAGACTTGTCAATATGAAGAGATTAGTATGCCTGGAACAAGAATAACCAGAGTTTGAGTCTAGAAGAGAAGAAAAAGGATGTTCTGGCTCACAGGCTTGACCAATTCATTCCTAACCTAAGTTATCTAAATAAGGAAACTGCTGTAACTGTTTCCTGCCATTAAATACTAGATTTAATTTCATGCCCAACAAGCTAACCCTCTGAGTAAAATGTCAAAGTGACATCAATCTATATTCAGGATACTTTTATCTCCCATGAGGTTGCATATCATTATAAATTGATAGGGTGACAGTTTTATTTGTACATGTCCCCAGTGAGTTTGGTTAGTGGAAGTTCACTTCTGAGAAACAGATTCATTCACAGTATGCTCAAATGTAAACAACAGAATTTTTTGGCAAATTCACTAAGGCAAATTCTACTTCCTGAACTATTGGCAGCCAGTAGCAAGCCATTTCCTAGAATTACCAAAATTCATCATCCATGATTCTTTTTACTTCATTAGTGTCAAAAAAACTATAAGTGTTGCAGTAATCCAACAGGGAAAATAGTTAAAAAAAAAAAAAAACAGGTCAAGAGATTTCCTCAATCAAATACAGTGTAAGTTAAACATCAATCCCCACTAAAATTCCAGAATTAAACTATAGACTGTGAGTATGTTGGATAAATAACATGAGTATAATTTTTAAAATTAATGATAAAGTTACTAAAGTGGAATGGTTTTAGAAATGTGATAGATACAATGTACCTATCTTTAAAAACAGTGATACTTAAAGAGTTATCTTTGTGATTTTTAAAATTCTCCTTCAGCCCTTAAACAAAAATAGATAATTTTATCACAGTTTCAGATCACAAGGCTGCATAAAGAAATACAATGGATTGGACTTCCCTGGTGGGCAAGTGAGTGGCTAAAATTCTGTGTTCCCAGTGCAGGGACCCCATGGTGAATCCCTAGGCAGGAAATTAGACCCCACACACCACAACCAAGAGCGTGCGTGCCAAAACGAAGGGATCCTGCCTGCGACAATGAAGAATGGAGACCCTGCACGCTGCAACTAAGATGCACAGCAGGGGAAACAAGATGGTGGAGGAGCGGGTGGACGTGGAGTCCATCTCTCTCTCAGGGATCCAACGGGAACACACCTTCAGACACAGCAGTGCCTGCAGAACCCCAGCTGAGAGCGGACAGGAGGGCCTGACCAGCGGAAAAGAATATATAGAACCACACAAAACTCAGTAGGATGAAGGTACTTGGGGGAAAAACAGGAGTGTTAGTAGGACTGGACCTGAGCTCAGCGGCTGGGGGAACTGAAGCAGGGGTCCGATCCCCACATCAGGGCAGTTACCTGGGTCAGAGGAGAAACATTTAAGACTGAGAGTGCAGTAGCTGATCTGGGGCAGCCGAAATGGAATGAGAATCAGACAGTCCTGTGACAGTCATACGTACCGCAGACAGCGATGCGGGTCCCCTAGAAGGGGCAGCGGCTGGGAGCTGCAGCATGGGGGTTGTGCAGCAATCCCAGGGCGAGGGCTGCTGCTGACTGCAGAGAGACAGACCGAGGGGGACAAGAGAGAGGAGACTGTGGTGGGAAATGCCTGTGGAGGAAAGCCAGGCAGCCATGGAAGCAAGGCGATACTGCTGAGTCATGCATAGGCGGTGGAGCTATTAATGCCGCCTCTAAGATGCAGAGAAGCCAAATAAATAAATAATAAACACAATAAATATTTTTTAAAAAGAAATACAATGGATGACAGAACCAAAAGTAAAAATTATAGGGTAGAATGAGTCTAAGTTATACTTATTTGAATTAAATTTAAAATCTTCCATTCCAGTTCCTAAAAGCAAATTCAGGAAATATCATGATAAACATCAAAATACACATATTTCGGGGGGAAAACTGAAATTTTTTGGCAATAATATCATATGGAGTAAATAACATGGGCTTCCCCGGTAGCTTAGCAGTCAAGAGGTGCCACCTGCAATGCAGGAGTCACGGGAGATGCAGTTTCAGTCCCTGGGTCAGGAAGATCCCCTGGAGGAGGGCATGGCAACCCACTCTAGTATTCTTTCCTGAAGAATCCCATGGACAGTGAGCCTGGCATGCTGCAGTCCATGAGGTCACAAAGAATTGGCTAGGACTGAAGCAATATAGCATACATGCACGCAAATAGCATAATTAATAGAATCTTATTAGTTCAATAAAACTTTCATTTTTTTTCCATATCCAGAGAGAGTAGGGTAATAATTAGTCACAAATCACTATGAAGTCAAACAACATCCAAGTCTGTATTCAGGTCTAAGAATCATTTCTTAAAGGGCCTATAGACTTACGGAATTCATTTGGAAGAGAGGCAACAAGGAAGGGCAATCAGAGCAAGTATGTGAAAAACAATTAAAGGAACTAAGAAAATTAGGCATTCAGATGGAGAAAATGAAATAAAAATCATCCTCTAATACCTAAAGGCAAAATGCAGATTTGTTCAGTCTGATCCCAAGGAATAGAACTTTGAAATATTTTAGAAGTTTCAGGAAAACATGATTCATCTCACTGTAAAAAGAAATAATTTTCATGGTCAGAGCTGCCAAACTCTGTGCTAACACACAGGGATGTTAATGCAAGTACTGGTAACTAGTTAGTGATAAAGCATTGAATGGATCATTGAATTTGGCTAATGATTTAGAAATACTTTATTGAAGAACTTGGTGTTTTAACAATTACCTTGCCCTTATGATTCAAATTTAATCTTGAAAGCACTTGTTGACAACTTTAACTTCAAAAACAAACCAAAATATAAGTAAAAATATTATCCATAAGCCAGTGTGTTCTCCTCTGCTACCAGTTATTCTATTTGTGTATCTTTCTGACAGGTGTTTTCAGCTAATTGCTAGACACTGCCATGATGTATCAGATAGCACAGACACTCTGACAGCCAAAAGTTGGCTGTAGAATAACAAGAGAATATATAATAAAGTATGTCCTGAAAACGTAGACAGAGAGATAATTTTAGGACTTTAGGTTCTAGGTGCTGATTCTCTGACTGGGGTAAAGATTGTGATCTGTTTTGAGGTATAGTTATATTCATTCTTGAAACCAAAAATCCTTCCCTCTACTCTTTCAAATTTATCTGTTCAATTAAGAGAATGAAACATTTCAAGGCACTCTTTTATGGGAAAATTATCATTTGCAACTACTTATCTATCAGCCTTAGGATAGTCTCATACTGTGCATCCAAGTCAAAATACAGAACTAAGTGATACATCAAGGCAGCCAGAGGAGAGGAACAGCACACGTATCCTCCAATTTCAAGTGTATGATCATCAGGTCAAAAAAGATTCATTGACTGATTTTATTACAAGAAGATATTGCAAACATAGATGATACTTTAGGCTAGTAAAACATCATTTATCTGTTTAGATGCTGGGGATTCTGAATAAAATTTCATTTTTAAAATGTATTTTCTGAGTTTTAAAAGTGTATGGAAACCACTGACATAATCACTAAAATTCCTTAAAGCCCATGATTTTATATGATATAGTGCTGACTGTAAGAAAACTCTAGCTGGTCTTTACCAAGTCCTATAAATAATTTTCTAAAAAGCAACAGCCCTAACATAAGCAATCACATGGTGATTCAATACTTTACTAAGAGATATATGTATTTTGCCTGGAGAATCCCAGGGACAGAGGAGCCTGGTGGGCTACAGTCCATGGGGTCTCAAAGAATCAGACATGACTGAGCAGGTAAACAGAATATGTATTGTAATGCATCTCTATATCTATAAACATGCCTTTCCTTCAGTTCCTATTTCATATCTGTAGCATGTAGGGTTATTAAAATTCACCCTGTTCATTATAAATATAAGTGAGTTATAATTTAAACTTTAAATTATTGTTCTAATCAATTACACTCTTTTTGTTTAGTTTGATAGAACTAATGCAAAGGCAAGATTGTAGCTATCTAACTTCAGTGAAGCAAAACTACCTGAACCCTCTATATAAAGGTAGCACGTAGTATTTTGAGAAAGACAGTAAAAGAATATAGTATTTGAGAATGAAAAAGCAAAGAAGATGCACTTGACCTCGTAGAAACTGACAAACAGAAACTAGACTTATTTGGCCAAGCGACTTTGGGAGGCAAGCAATTTCCTGTCCTAAACAGCAATCTGGCCCAGACCTCAGAGTTATCAGAATAAAATCTGAGAGCCACTTTACAGGAGAATCAAATGAGATTTGGAATGAAAATTTCATTGCAAAGGAAGAAAAATTTGCAATAATTTTCTATAATATAAGAAGACTTTTTAGCACTTTTATTGCAGAAGCAATTCTAAATAACAGAGCTTTTCTTATAACAGCATTTCTATAATAATGGTGTTTTATAACAGAAGTGCTATTATTACAAAAATGGCATTATAATAGTGGCATTATTATTGTCGCATCGCTCTTATAACAGAAGTGCTAAATCAGCCTATCTATATTAAAGAAATTTCAGATTTCTTCCTTCTCAGAGCTTAATGTGATCTGGCCAGTCTCTTTCACATGATCATTTTACAAATAATCTTATATGGGTTGACCCAACATTGAAATATATGTCCAGTTCACACAGACTCCCAGGAAATCTGACATTAAACTAAGAGTCAAAATATTTGAGCTATATTCTCAGCTCTAGCATTAGCTATTAAGTGACCCTTAGCAGCATGTTTCTCCTCCTCTGAACACTTTTTATTCTCCATTAAAACAAAAAACAAGGAGATTCTTCATAACTCCCAGTGAAATCTTTCCCATTACTAAAAAGCTCAGTTGGCCCCAGATCTTAATAGCATCAATTACATATTTTTACTTCTTTGTTTTAAACTCACTGAGGAGCTACTTTGTAATTCTGATATTTATTTATTGGAATAAATTTATATTCTCAAGTTAGAAGCTGAATAAAAGTAAGAATTCCTTTTGAAAAAAGTCTTCCCTTAAAAGATCAGCACAGAGCCATGAATACAATGGGTAATTTTGAATTTTTATTAAAATATATCTGATAACAAAGTTCTAAAAAATCCAAGCTAAATTCAGAAAATAACAGGGTTTCATTCTGTATCTAGTAGAATACTATTCAAGAACTTGACCATTTTCAGGTTGAAGTAAAGCAATAAAATGTTAGAATAAGGTTGGAAGTGATAAAAATATATAATGTTCAATGATAAAGTTCAAAAAATTGCCTCAAAAGAAATCTATGTCCATATCAAGAATGTTACTAAAAATTTAACTTCTCATTCAATAAAGTATATATTGCTTTCCCATATATTTAGGGAGTATTCATTGAAAGAACTTAACTATATATGGAAAAGAATAACTAAATTTAAGTTTATAAAATTCTACTTTTTAATAAAGGTATCTTGTAATCCTTTGATAATGAGCTTTCAGCAGAGAAGACAGGAAAGATTTAAGTTCCAAAGGTACTGACCTTTCAAACATTAAAATACAATTCTATATATTTCTAGGACAATACAATTAGATTACATCATCTGCTTAGGATACAGTCTGACAAACAGTAAGGTAAGGAAATTCAATATGCTCATATTCTCTATAGGCATTTTTACATTTTTAAGTTGTGAAACAAAGTAGGACCTTACAGGGTCTTCCTGAGGATAGACTCTCCACTGCCAACATCTCCCATCTTTCTTTTTATTTGTAGAAAAGCTTTAGCCTCCTAGGCCTTCCCTGAGTTCCAAACAGCAGATTTAATCAGAGAAGAGAAAAAAGACAGAAGCAAAGAAAAGCAGCCAAGTAAGACAAAATAATAATAGTTCAGCCATAAAACAAGGTCAAGGACTTTTTAAGTTCCTTCTCAAGGACTACAAATAATGTCCTGAGCAATATTCTTGAGTTGCTGTGCAGATACTAAAACCCCCACCAGGAGGAGGAAGCTGACTGCATGCTGACCACCAGTATGTAGACCCCAGATGGGCTAGAACTAGAAGACTGTTGATTGAAATTCCTGAAACCTTACCCCATTACCTCATCATCAACCAATCAAAGAATTATGCACAAGCTGATCATGTATCCTATGACCCTCTCCCTCACAGCCTTTAAAAACCCTTCCCTGAAAGCCCTGGGGGAATTCAGCTCTTTTGAGAATGAGTTGCCTGTTCTCCTTGCTTGGTGTCCTGCAATAAACACTATGCTTCTTCACCACAAATCCGTGTCAGTATATTGGCTTTTCTGCACGCTGAGTGAGCAGAATCAAGTGTGGTTCAGTAACAACCGTCATGAATGCTTTCAGCGTGTATTCTGATAAAGTGAAATTATTTTATTTTTTATTGCATGCTGAGGAAAGTTTAGTTAGAACATATATATACACATACATACATAGGTGTATGTGTGGGCTTTCCTGGTGGCTCATATGGTCAAGATTCAATCCGCAATGCAGGAGACCCAGGTTTGATCCCTGGGTCAGGAAGATCCCCTGGAGAAGGGAATGGCTACCCATTCCAGTATTTTTCCCCAGAGAATTCTATGGACAGAGAAGCTTGGTGGGCTACAGTCCGCTGGATTGCAAAGAGTGGAACCCCACTGAGCAACTAAGAACACACACACACAGGTGTATCTGTATATCATATACGTGTATGAATGTAATATTCTACCAGCAACAAAGAAATAGAGTTTTGGGGGACAATCACCATACCATGGTTATTCATCATACTGAATGACATTATCAGGAGCTGTCATTTTTTTTTTTAATTAAGACCATGTAAAAAAAATGGTAGTAGCATTTTTTAACTCAAGAAGTTCAAGAGAGAGAACAAAAAGAAGAGAAGCTAAAGGATGAGGAGAAGTTAATGATTATTTTTCTTGAATCACTAAGAGATGAGAGTCCAAGCAGGAACTGCTGGGTTACATTATGGACAAATGCTCACATACACATAATCCACTCACTTAAGCCTGTTAGTTCAATATTAAACAGAACAGTGTGAAAGTTTAAAAGTCCTGGGGTCCAATCTTCAGTGAAATATTTAGTTTTCCTTTGTTCCAAGAGGAACTGAGGTCTAAGGTTGATTAAACACCTTCTTATGTGCCAGATCCCATTCCAGGTGTATGACATATGATATTTTATTTCTTACTGTTCTTGGACATTATTACTGCTACTGTCATTATTATTAATATTATTATTATTATTTTCAAAGGAGATTGGATGCATAGATGAAATCAAGCCACTTACCTAGAGTCATACAGAGACTACGTGATAGTCTATATAGGTACATTCTTCAAGGAATGGGAGGACTAGGACAGGATGGATTCATCCAGGCAGATTCATGTGATCATAAAGAAGTTTCTCTCAATGCTCAAAGGCATGATTAGCAGCAATATTATTGAGAAGATTGATTTAAGAAAGAAAAGGCCTCTTAAATATCAAAAAACAGCATTCCTTTATTTCTAAGGATGAAAACACTAAGTGTAGAAAAGATAACCTCCCCAGAGTTTGAGCCCAGACTTGAATCTTCTGCTCCTGTCTCCCAAGTTGGATCTCTGCCACTGCAGTACAGCAGAAAGCTGTTTTGTCAGTCATCCTCCAATAAAAACTAATATGAAACTGAGAAAATACTTTTATATGGGGCACTGAATGGAACCACCTTAGAAGAAAATCACTAGATTACTTGTAGCCTCAGGCACTTGTGCCTCAGGCAAAACAAAACAGGGCTTTCTTCCTAATCATCAGTCAGTTCAGTCCCTCAGCCATGTCTGACTCTTTGAGACCCCATGGGCCGCAGCACACCAGGCCTCCCTGTCCATCACCAACTCCCGGAGTCTACTCAAACTCATGTCCATTGGGTCGGTGATACCATCCAACCATCTCATCCTCTGCCATCCCCTTCTCCTCCCGCCTTCAATCTTTCCCAGCATCAGGATCTTTTCAAATGAGTAAGTTCTCCGCATCAGGTGGCCAAAGTATTAGAGCTTCAGCGTTAGCATCAGTCCTTCCAATGAATATTCAGGACTGATTTTCTTTAGGATGGACTGGTTGGATCTCCTTGCAGTCCAAAGGACTCTCAAAAGTTTTCTCCAATACCACAGTTCAAAAGCATCAATTCTTTCGCTCTCAGATTTCTTTATAGTCCAATTCTTACACCCATACATGACTACTGGAAAAACCATAGCTTTGACTAGATGAAACTTTGTTGGTAAAGTAATGTCTCTACTTTTTAATATGCTGTCCAGGTTGATCATAGCTTTTCTTCCAAGGAGCAAGCATCTTTTAATTTCATAGTTGCAGTCACCATATACAGTGATTTTGGATTCCCAAAAAATAAAGTCTTTCACTGCTTCCATTGTTTCCCCATCTATTTGCCATGAAATGATGGGTC
This sequence comes from Muntiacus reevesi, assembly GCF_963930625.1. Classification (NCBI taxonomy): domain Eukaryota; kingdom Metazoa; phylum Chordata; class Mammalia; order Artiodactyla; family Cervidae; genus Muntiacus; species Muntiacus reevesi. The sequence continues at coordinate 49,038,714 of NC_089267.1, forward strand.
CAGATGCCATGTTCTTAAATGTTCTGAATGTTGAGTTTTAAGCCAACTTTTTCACTCTCCTCTTTCAATTTCATCAAGAGGCTCTTTATTTTTCTTCGCTTTCTGCCATAAAGGTGGTATCATCTGCATATGTGAGGTTACTGATATTTCTCCCGGCAATCTTCATTCCAGCTTTTGCTTTATCCAGACCAGAATTTCTCACGATGTACTCTGAATATAAGTTAAATAAGCAAAGTGACAATATACAGCCTTGATGTACTCCTTTGGAACCAGTCTGTTGTTCCATGCCCAGTTCTAACTGTTGCTTCCTGACCTGCATACAGGTTTCTCAGGAGGCAGGTCAGGTGGTCTGGCATTCCCATCTCTTTCAGAATCTTCCACAGTTTGTTGTGATCCACACAGTCAAAGGCTTTGACATTGTTTATAAAGCAGATGTTTTCCTGGAAATCTCTTGCTTTTTCGATGATCCAACGGATGTAGGCAATTTGATCTCTGGTTCCTCTGCCTTTTCTAAAACCAGCTTGAACATCTGGAAGTTCACGGTTCATGTACTGCTGAAGCCTGGCTTGGAGAATTTTGAGCATTACTTTGCTCACATGTGAGATGAGTGCAATTGTGCGGTAGTTTGAGCATTCTGTGGCATTGCCTTTCTTCCAAGGAGGGATTGGAATGAAAACTGACCTTTTCCAGTCCTGTGGCCACTGCTGAGTTTTCCAAATTTGCTGGCATATTGAGTGCAGCACTTTATCTGCATCATTTTTTAGGACTTAAAATAGCTCAGCTGGAATTCTATCACCTCCACTAGCTTTGTTCATAGTGATGCTTCTTAACCCCCACTTGACTTCACATTCCAGGATGTCTGGACCTTGGTGAGTGATCACACCATCATGATTATCTGGGTCGTGAAGATCTTTTTTGTACTGTTCTGTGTATTCTTGCCACCTCTTCTTAATATCCTCTGCTTCTGTTAGATCCATACCATTTCTGTCCTTTAATGAGCCCATCTTTGCATGAAATGTTCCCTTGGTATCTCTAATTTTCTTGAAGAGATCTCTAGTCTTTCCCATTCTATTTTTTCCTCTATTTCTTTGCATTGATCACTGAGGAAGGCTTTCCTATCTCTCCTTGCTATTCTTTAGAACTCTGCATTCAAAAGGGTATATCTTTCCTTTTCTCCTTTGCCTTCCACTTCTCCTCTTTTCACAGATATTTGTAAGGCCTCCTCAGACAGCCATCTTGCTTTTTTGCATTTCTTTTTCTTGGGGATGGTCTTTTTTTTTTTTTTTTTTTGACTATACAACAGAAACAATTTTATTTCTTATTTATTATTCATGCTGGAATGGTAACAGTATATATATTTATTAATAAGGGATTGGTTGGGGACTTCCTTGGCATTCCAGTAGTTAAGACTTTGCCTTCCAATGCAGCAGTACGGGTTTGATCCTTGGTTGGGCAGCTAAGACCTCATATCTTGGGGATGGTCTTGATCACTGCCTCTTGTGCAATGTCAGGAACCTCCATCCATAGTTCCTCAGGCACGCTGTCTATCAGATCTAACCCCTTGAATCTATTTGTCACTTTCTCTGTCTAATTGTAAGGGGTTTGACTTGGGTCACACCTGAATGGTCTGGTGGTTTCCCCCACTTTCTTCCTGTTGCACTGTGTCTAGGACAGAAGTTTTAGCTTATACCTAGTAGAGGGGATTCGGTTCGTTTTGTGCTATTTCCCCCTTCTCAGTGTTTTTAAATTCATGACAGGAAACACATACATAGGAAACCAAATATATTAAAATTCTGATATCAAAACAGTCTCTTAACTCCTTTGAGATATGACTGACATACAAAAAGCTATAGATAGTTAATGCATACAACTCAATGTGTCTGAGGATGAGTATACACTCATGAAGCCACCATCACTATCAGTGCCAAAAACTTATCTATTAAAAGATTAAGTTTTATTTTTTATTACTTCATTAAATAACAATATCTATCAATAAATCTAATAACATCAATTCAAAATAGTGATGAGGGTAAATAATTTTTTAGTTATCCATAAATATATATGAAACTATCAATGATTTCTATTAATGCTAAACTCATAAGAACTACTAACAACACTGTGGCTTTTTGCCAAATTTCATAAGGAAATACTAAGTCTCATTACATATTAGTGAAAATAAAGATGTGATTTTTGCTCTGAGTTTTATATGCATACTGATTGTGAACACACATTTTAAAATCCTACTTCTAGGAAAAGTTGGTGTGTTAAGGTGATTGGAACAGAAAAATACTGGAGGTTTTATTTAAGTTTCTAGAATTTTGACTCACACACACACAAAAATAAATAAATAAATAGAAAAGAATTCCTATTTTCCCATAAATCTCAACAGCTCATGGCATAACATCCTTATTCCAAAAGTTATGTTATATAGTCAACATTTAATGAGGGGTCTCATGAGACCAATGCTTGAAACAACTAAAACTTCTCTTTGAGATAGAATCTTTGCACTCTACAGCTCTAAATATCCAGAGGAAAGGAGAATAAATGGGAGGGAGGAGTGTGAAAAATTAGGAGTGAGTAGATTCTTTTTTCAGTCATCAGAGTGTACACAGAGAAGGCAAGAAGGAGAAGGGTTTGAGGGTAATAAAGCCAATTAGTGGATCGAAGTTAAGAAGCCACATTTTTATATAAGAGAGTGATAATTTTAAGCAGCAAGAGAGAGTTTCAAAGAGAAAAGTGATAGTGCTATGCAGTTTAGACAGGAGATGTTGGAAAACTGAATAGTAAAAGGATGGGGAAAACACCGCTATAAAAACAGTTGCCCGAGTTAATCATCCCTTTATTTTTGGTTCCTAGTTACAAAGATTTTGAACTTTATGTACCAGTTTATCTTTACATACTGTGTTATTATTTGCTTTGTTGGTTTTAATGCAATTCCTCAGTGAACTGATTTCTCTCAAACTGTTTTCTTCTCTATCATTCATAACAAAAAACAATCCCAGTTTTCTTCATCGCCTACTTATTCTATTATTTGTCCCTCATAGACTCCAAGTCAAATATTACTTATAAATAATTTTATCGCTCAATTCTTAATTGTTCATTAGCACTCGGCATCCTCTGTGTGAATAGGGTCAGTTCTGCATGAAAAAGGTCATAATACACGTGGAAATCCCCGCAAAGTATGTAGAGCCACATATTCTTGACCTCTGGAATCACAGGCACCATACTGAAAGGCTATGGGGGTCTACCAGTCGGCACCTCAGAACCTCACACGACTGAGCCCAGCATAAGGAGGGGTGCCCTCTGAGCACCAGGGCCTGAGAGACGAACGTGGACTGTGGGAAAATCAGCATTCTGGACTTCAGGCTCCTCACTGGACTTCAGGATGGGAATAGAATGCAAATAACCCTTTAGAATAAACAGATTATAATGTATTGCAAAGGCTGCTTCTATGCATTTCATATTTCAAGTATTCTATTTGGGCTTCAGTGAGTTTCTGAGATCTGTGGGCTTAATGTTTTTATAAAAACTTTGATGATTTCATCAAATATTTTTGAGCCCTATTAGCTCTCTACTTGCTGGTGCTAAATCGCTTCAGTCATGTCCAACTCTGTGCAACCCCACAGATGGCAGCCCACCAGGCTCCTGTGTCCTTGGGATTCTCCAGGCGAGAACACTGGAGTGGGTTGCCATTTCCTTCTCCAATCTCTCTACTTTGGAGGTTCCAATTACATGTGCATTAGACTATATGGTGTTGTCCCACATGTCATTAATATTCTGCTATTTTTTTCAGTCTTTTTCCTCCCTGTGTTTCACTTTCAGTTCAGTTCAATTCAGTCACTTAGCTGTGTCTGACTCTTTGCAGCCCCATGGACTGCAGCACGCCAGGCCTCCCTGTTCACCAGCAACTCCCGGCGTTTACTCAAACTCATGTCCATTGGGTCGGTGATGCCATCCAACCATCTCATCCTCTGTCATCCCCTTCTCCTCCTGCCTTCAATCTTTCCTAGCATCAGGATCTTTTCAAATGAGTCAGCTCTTCACATCAGGTGGCCAAAGTATTGGACCTTCAGCTTCAACATTTGTCCTTTCAATAACTATTCAGTATTGATCTCCTTTAGGATGGACTGGTTGGATCTCCTTGCAGTCCAAGGGACTCTCAAGAGTCTTCTCCAACACCACAGTTCAAAAGCATCAATTCTTCGCCACTCAGCTTTCTTTGTAGTCCAACTCTCTCATCCATACATGACTACTGGAAAAACCATAGCTTTGATCAGACGGACTTTTGTTGGCAAAGTAATGCCTCTGCCTTTTAATAGGCTGTCTAGGTTGGACATAACTTTTCTTCCAAGGAGCAAGTATCTTTTCTTTAAATTAATTTATTTATTTTAATTAGAAGCTAAGTATTTTTACAGTATTATAGTGGGTTTTGCCATATATTGACATGAATCAGCAATGAATGTACATGTGTCCCCCATCCTGAACTCCCCTCCCACCTCCTTCCCCATCCCATCCCTCAGGGTCATCCCAGTGCACCAGCCTCAAGTGCCCTGTCTCATTTATCAAGCCTGGACTGGCGAGCAAGCATCTTTTAATTTCATGGCTGCAATCACCATCTGCAGTGATCTTGGAGTCAAAGAAAATAAAGTCTCTCACTGTTTCCACTGTTTCTCCATCTATTTGCCATGAAGTGATGGGACTGGATGCCATGATCTTAGTTTTCTGAGTGTTGAGTTTTAAGCCAACTTTTTCATTCTCCTCTTTCACTTTCATCAAGAGGCTCTTTAGTTCTTCTTCACTTTCTGCATATCTGAGGTTATTGATATTTCTTCCGGCAATCTTGATTCCAGTTTGTGCTTCATCCAGCCCAGCGTTTCTCATGATGTCCTCTGCATATAAGTTAAATAAGCAGGATGACAATATACAGCCTTGATGTACTCCTTTCCTTATTTGGAACCAGTCTGTTGTTCCATGTTAAAGTCTGTCACTTTAGATGGTTTCTATTGCTATTTTCAAGCAATAGATCTTCCTTCTCTAGTGTCCAGTCTACTGTTAATTCCTGCTAGAGTATTTTTTTTCCAGATGTTAAAATTTTCATCTAGAAGTTTAGGTCTTTTTTATATAATCCTTTTCTCTATTTGTCATGTTCATGCTTTCCTTTACTTTTTTAAACATACTAATTTCACCATATCTATCATTTCTCTGTCTGCTTTTGTTGATTAATTTTCTTCCAGTTATTGTTCGTCATTTCCTGTTCCTTTGCATGCTTGATAAGTTCCCTCTGGAAACAAGACATTTTGCATTTTACTTTTCTGGGCTCCAGATTTTATTGTAGTCCTTTAAATGTAGGTGAGCGTTGTTCCAGGACAAAAAGTATTTAAAATCAGATTGATTCTTTGAGTCTTGTTTTTCAGTTTTGTATAGTGTGGGTTCTGCAAAGCCATTAGCTTAGGGCCAGTTTGGACCCAGTATTAAGGCAATACTATCATGAGGACGCAGTAAATACCTCACATATTAGGATTCTTTCCATTCCGGCTGGAAGGGATGCAAACTATTCCCAGACCTGTGTGAACTGAGTCTCATAATTGTTCTGCCTGCTCCTTCCTAGTGGTTCTCTCTCTGTCTTCAGGTTGCTACCTCTCACCTACCTACACAGAACAGTACTCAATACATTCTCCTTGTACTGCATTTTGCCCCACTATTTTTAGCGATCTTGGGCTCCCTGACTCTTGCTGAGCTGTCTCCTCAACGCAGCAAGACCAGCAGGATTTGGATTGTTCTTACCTGGCCTGCAGCCTGAACATAGTTTCCAATCAATAAGCTGGGAAAATCACAGCGTTCTCTTTGATGTTTCCCCCTCTTTCAAGAATCATTATCCTGTGCCAACTGTTGCCCAAAATTTGTGAAAACCTTTGTTTCATACATTTTGTTCAATGTTTCAGTTAACATGAAAGGGTAAATCTAGATCCTGTAACTGTTATTTTTGAAAACTGAAATCCTGAGTTCTATGTCAAGCATTCTATTTGAATATTGAATAAAATAGTTCTTCTCTGAATTTCAAACCAAACCAAACCAAAACAACCCAACATGTATCTTAAATCCCAATATTTAAAAAATAAGGTAATAGCAACAGAAATTCAAAGAAATAAAATATAACACTGGCGTTAGAAGACAGAACTTCTATTCTTGGTCTTTTACTAGAATAAGGTATTGGGGGGCACTAATCTGGTTTAAAACCATGGTTGGTACATTTTAAAGTGAGATTTTACTGCATGATTAAGCATATCAACTGGAAAGTAACATTTCAAGGTGTTCAGTTTTCTTAAAGGACAAGATATTTAAAGACAACATTGCTAAATATTTTCTTAGTGCTGGGTTGTTTATAAGAGTTGATAGAGAAAGTTGGTCCATTCCCACTGTATAAGTGTAACAAATATCAGGCAAACGCAAACAGATGTGTTTGTTTGTATATTGGTAAAACTCTGTACAGCAAAATAGAGCATAATGAGTAGGCTTTGCATTCGCTATAGCCACATCTCAACATTCAAGCATGCACCAAAATTCACTGTAGCACAGAGGCTACAATCCCGGAATAGGACTAATGGTTTTAAAGCCCAGTGCTCTCTCTTACAACTGTGTAATAGTAGGCAAGTTACTTCTCTGAGCCTCAGTTTCATTATTTATAAAATGGGAACAGTAGCATTATTTGGGTGAGGACTATATAAAATCTTGTATGGTATCTGAACTTTACACAGTATCAGCCAAATGTTACTGTCAGCTTTTACTCTAGCTCATAAAGTCTCACCAAAGCCATTTGCTTTCTCTTATACTCCTGATTTTATCAGATGAAGTCATAAATTCAAATTATGATGACAACATAAATTTTTTTTGAAGAGGAAATTATATTATTTCTAAAAATTGTTTTGAATAGAAAATTAATACTTCATAATGAATCAACTTCTATAATGTTCAAAGTATACTTACCTTTTCATTATAATATATGTGACAATTACAAAAATTATTCCCATAAGAATCTTTCTCAATTTCTATAAGTTACAGAAATACCACTTCTAGGTACATTTTAGGGAAAAAATTATATTTTAAAGGAGGTTTTTTTTACAGTTTAGTCAATGTATTTATGTCATCTTCTGTCATGTTACTGGGTCTACAAATGATTTATCATTATTTTATGATAAAACAACATGCTTATTATCTAGTGTATATCTTCATTATCTGTAAAATATTCCCATTATATGTATGTTTAAAAACAAAAAAGATCTTGTCACTTATCTTCAGCTGAGATACATTAAATATCAGCTTTGTTGAGCACAGGAAGAAATGTAAAAATATGATCTGGGAACACTGAAAAGGATAATTAAAAAAATTAGCATAAGTGAGATTTTATTTAAGCTTTTAAAATCTGATCCAAATATAGGTCGCTATATGTAGCAGACTTACTTATGTAAGAATAATTATTATTCTTGAGATATCATTGAAATCATAGGATGTCGATGTAAATAATTTTGTTCCTAACATAAAATATTAGTTACCTCTAGATTTCAGTACTTAGAATGAAAGTCCAAAGGCTCACAAGTAAAGGAAACACATGCTGTATGTATTTAAACCTATAACTTGCATTACAAGAGAATTAAAAAGAAATGAGGCTGTAAATGAAAGACTTTTATGGATAGATCTCTTCTAAGTGATATATGTGATACAAATGATTAGCATTAACTGATCTTCTTGAAGACTGTACGGGTATAATTCATCATAATGGCTTCGAAGTGCAATTAGTGAACTATAGTATAAATGACACTGCTGTTCATAGGCCTACCCATAAGAGTAATTATATTTTCAAAACTACTTAGTGAAAAATTGATTGAATGAGTCCTATGGGCATAGATAATTGAGATAAAAATATGTAAACAAAATGCCTATTAATAGGCTTTATGGCACATTTATATATTTACATGGTTTGCTAATGCAAGATTTTATAAATGGAATTTTTTAACTTTTGCTTTTAAGTAGATGTTTATAACAGAAAAATTGAAATTATATATTTCATTTAATAACGCTAAGCTATTTTTCTAAATATGGTAGAACTATATTTTTGATTGGATGAAAATAGAATGTCCAATTTTAATGACAAAGTAAGCAAGAAATAAAAGATCAAATTTCAAGTCTGCTTAAGAAATGGAATAATCTTATTTATATTTTATACTCCCAAGTAAAAGGAAAATCAAAGCAGGTGACACTATATCATAATCAAGAGTTCACAAAATATAAATCAAAATTGTTCTATATTTATAGGATATAAAATAATAACTCAAAAATTTTCATTATTTATTCAGGTACTATACTATCATATTGGCAAGAATAATGTTACAAATTAATTCTTAATCTAAAGCTTTATTGTCCTAATATAAAAAATACATATGTACTCTATTTTCCATATTTACAAAGCGCAATTTTACATACATGTGTGTAACATCCACAAAGGGGAACTGAACTGTGAGACTATAGGTTTGATTTCTAGCTCATAAAGATTAATGTTTTAAGTTTCAGCTTTCTATCTATATGACAACTGAGGACCTGAGATGACTTTTTAGTAAAATGAACATATTGCACCATATGATATCTAATTCTAACAGTACATGAGACAGGACTTGGTGGGTGAAACTCAGAAATTAGCCAGACTTATGCTCCTATTCATATTCCATATATCTTATTAGTCAACCCTGAGCTAATATGATGAGCTGCAGCTGCCCCAGTTGTGAACTGGAACGTGATCATTTCTACACCATGCAACTGTGAAGTCCATGTGACGCAAGTATGAAGTTAACAGATATCATTCTTGGCCCGCAGAAACTATTCAGTTTCAACTATTGCAGTTGTCTGGAAACTCTAGCTTAGACTAAGTGAGGCTGAAGTGACCAAAAAATAAAACGTCAAATTTCAATAACTTCAAACAACAAAATTTTATTTTTGCTCACATTATTTATCATTTGTGGGTTGGCTACAGCTCTGCTCAATTACCTCTTCATTGAAAGGCCCACTTTGAAAGAATAACTGCTAACCAAAACACATAGAGGGGAAAGGGTAATACAGAATTGCACAATGGCTATTAAAGCATTGGTCAGGAAGCAGGTGAGCCACATCATTTCCAACACGTGACATTCACCAAAGCAAATCCAAAACTAACTTGCTGCTGTCGTGTGCCGTGCTGTGCTTAGGCTGGTCGACTCTTCGCAACCCCATGACTGCAGCCCACCAGGCCCCTCTGTCCTCGGGGATTCCCCAGGCAAGAATCCTGGAGTGGGTTTCCATGCCCTCTTCCAGAGGATCTTTCCAACCCAGGGAATGAACCCACGTCTCCTGCATTGCAGGCGGATTCTTTGCTGTCTGAGGTGTTTACCAGGGAAGCCCCAAACTAAGCCTAACATCAATGGGGTAGAAAAGTAAATTCTCTAGCAGGAAGGGGCCAGTAGGAAAGAGCAATGGATAATTTTGAGAATATACAATCTACCACAATGTCCTTCAGTCCTCTTTGAATCCAGCTACCCCTCTGGCCATTTACTCTGTAGAAATATGTGTGATGCATCTGTTTCTACTCACATATGCTTACATACCAATATGCAGTAAATGTACATTTTATGGGTATCGAGCTTTACCTTTCTTGTAACCCTAACTCAAAATCAAATGGGTTCATATGCCTAAAGACCAAAAACATGCAGAACTTAAAGACTAATTATCATGACACCTTGCATGGGTGGCTAATATTTATTTGGAAATGAGGAAGAACAAAGAATTCTTACAGCAAAATCTCAATTAATAAAATCTAGTTGTTACTGTCAATTAAGTATTTGTATACATAGTTATTTGCATACTATCACTTGCTTATATTTTATTACATTATCCTCCACAGCTTTGATTTTCAGGAAAATTAATAAATGAAGCAAACATCCAGAGATGCTGCTTGTATCTCTGAATGTCTCATCTGAGTGCTTTCTGTAAGCCAGTCACAGGCATTTCATCTTGCATGTACTACTGTTGAAATCAAAGTGCTTCAGTTCTAAGACATTCGGTAAACAATCTGCCTGCAGTGCAGGAGACCTGGGTTTGATCCTTGGGTTGCGAAGATCCCTGGAAAAGGAAATGGCAACCCACTCCAGTACTCTTGCCTAGAAAAATCTCATGGACAGAGGAGCCTGGTGGGCTGCAGTCCATGGGGTCGCAATGAGTCGGGCACGACTGAGCGACTAACACACATAGCTTTGATTTTCAGGAAATTAGTAAATGAAGCCAACATCCAGAGATGCTTCTTGCATCTCTGAATGTCTCATCTTAGTGCTTTCTGCAAGCCAATCAAAGGCATTTCATCTTGCATGTACTACTGCTGAATTCAAAGTGCTGAAATTCTAAGACACTGGTACAAGTTATGGTTTTGAGTATTTCATGACCATATTCCTAGATGGAGGAATAGGTAGGTACTCAGTAATATTGATGGGTAAATGAAAAAGTAGCTGACTAGATATTTTATTGGCTGCCTGGTAGCTCAGAAGGTAAAGAATCTGCCTACAATGAAGGAGCCCAGGTTTGATCTCTAGGTTGAGAAGATGCCCTGGAGATTTGTCTGGAGAATTCCATGGATAGAGGAGGCTGGCAGACTACAGTCCATGGGGTCACAAAGAGTAGGACACAACTCAGCAACTAATTATTATTATGATGATTAACATATTCTACCTTATTTCTTAAAAGAAAGGACCTTTAATTAGTTACATTAGAATTCAAAGAAAAGGCCATTTAAAGACTTTTAAAATGCTTATTTCAGAGATAAGTGAAAACCAAATCCCCTGGCATCTCAAACATAGAATATATAAAAGTTATGCTGCATCATTTGTGAACAAAATAAAGAAAAGTCAGAATTTCTTGTAAAAGTTGATCTGAAGCAGTGTCTGGTATAGAAAGGAAAGAACAGATAAGTCTTTCAAAAAGAATGTTAAGTTTTTGATGAATACTGTAAACAGGCATTAACCATGTTTGTCTTTTTTTCCATCATGATTTTGATTTTCACACAGCAAATTTCCTTAACAAATACTATGCTTTTCACATTTAAATAAAACTAATCTGTAGAATAATTATATGGTGCCAGTATGTTAAACATCAGTGGATCAAATCTCTTCATTATAAAGCAAAAATTCTTCATGATCAAAAAATTGTAAGAATGTATTCAATGGTTACCATTTTCACACCTACCTCTTGATTCCCTACATGTATTGGCATTCTATAAAATTTAAGGATACAAGATAGTCCCAAGATACTATTAATAAAAAACAGTTATTTACTGAGCATCTGTTATTTGGTACTATGCTAAACATTTTTTGTTGGCTAACTCAGGAAATCCTTAGAATAATCCAAAAAAAAAAAAAAAAAAGGTATTTTTACCAGTTTATGGTCAATGAAACTGAGGCTCAGAGAGACTGTATATATCTAAACAAATAGTTTAGTGACAGAGTGAGGACTCAAATTCACCTTTTTAAGTATAGATACTTCCCTAGTGGCTCAGTTGGTAAAGAATCTGCCTGCAATGCAGGAGACCCAGGTTTGACCCCTGGCTTGGGAAGATCCCCTGCAGAAGGAAATGGCAACCCGCTCCAGTATTCTTGCCTGGAGAATTCCATGGACAGAGGAGCCTGGCGGACTATAGTCCATGGTACTTTCTACAGATGTGTATGTGCCTGGGATACCTTGGAAATTTTCAATCCAATAAATCCTTGGTGCTAAACTAAAAGCCACTTTCCTTTGAAGCAGACTCTGCCTTAAGATTAAATTTTTAAAAAATTTGTATTGGTTATCTATTGCTATGTGGCAAATTACTGCAAAATTACTGACTTTTTTAAAAAGCACATTTATTATCTCTCAATTTCTGTGGGCATAAAGTCTGGGAATGGCTTAACTGAATCCTCTGTTTGGGCTCACAAAGTCTGTGCTCTCCTCTGGAAACTGGTCTGGGGAAGAATCTGCTTCCCTGATCACATGGTTTGGGACAACACTCAGTTTCCTTCAGTTGTAGGACTGAGAGTTTCATTTTCTTGTTGGCTCTAAGTTGGAGGCTGCCATTAGCCCTATGAAGACACATGTAATTCCTTGCCAAGGGAGATTTCACAACATAGGTGCTTGCTTCCCAACAACTAGCCAATAATAGCAAGATTTCCCAAGCACACAGGAGGTATTTTGCATATTCTACTGCCTTTTTCAGAGTCCAGTTATCTCTACTGACACATTGTAAGGTCCCAGTAAGAGACTGTAGTGGATACCACCACTCAAGTATCTTCAAGTAGTGGCCCCAGAGTGCTTGGGAGGGAATTATCATGGGGAAAAAAGAGAAAAGTTTAAGAAGAAATTCTCATGTAGTTTATAGGAATATCTCAAGCTTCAATGGGATGGTAAAAAAAAAACAGAAAAAAACTAGGGTTTTTTGTTTAGAACATTAAACATTGATTCCCTTTCCTATATAGAAGGCAAGTGTGTACCTAAAAAGCTAACATTTATTAACCTGCTGCTGCCAAGTCCTGCCAGTCATGTCCAATTCTTAGCGACCCCATGGACTATAGCCTACCAGGCTCCTCTGTCCATGGGATTCTCCAGGCAAGAGTACTGGAGTGGGTTGCCGTTGCCTACTCCTATTTATTAACCTACCGTGAGCCAAATCCTGCTCAGCATTTCAGATGTCATCTCATTCAAATATTTATTTCTATAATTCTCAAACATTGTGAAATAAACATTATTAACCATAAATGAGAGTTGAAAATATGATCAGAGAAGAATTCCTTCATAGCAAGTAGATATAAGCTACAGAAACAGAAATTGTAAGCTACAGAAGCAGAAATTGTATTTTACAGTTATATGTGTTCCTAGAAACCTACAAGGTAGTCCTATCTAAGAAGATGTTCACATTTCAACTAAGAATTCATTTCTTAAAAAGGAAATTTTCACTTTTTTAATGGTCTGAATGAGTTAGAGATGATATATATATAATAATAATGATGATAATTATATTTATCAGTAACATTTACTAAGCATCAGGCACAGATAGAGATAAATCACTTCATTTATTCTTCACAATCTACTGAAATATAAACTGTTATTATGTCCATTTTATAGATAAAGAAACCAAAGACTGAAGAGGTTAAATAATCTATCAAAGTCACACATGGGCCCAGCCAAGATTTGAATCCATGCAATCTCAGTCCTTGATTTCAAGGGCCCCTGAGAGTCAATTCACTTTCCTCTTTAAATAGCATTTGTCAGATGTGTGTGTGTGTGTGTGTGTGTATAATTCAAAACACAAATAATTTACAGTGAAGACAAGTCCAAGAGGATCCGAATGAATGCTTTAAGAAGAAAAATCTACATTTCCTGTATCCAGGTCATTTCAATTTTCTCATTTTCCAATGTATGTTTAAAATTTTAATTGTGATGTTTCTTTGAAAAGGTGCCCTTCAACATTTTTCAAACCCTTCTTTCTTTACATATGGAGTAAGGCAACTCTGTGGCTTCTAAGCACCTCTTTAATATGAGTTTTTGAAATGGTAAGTTGCTATGAGATGAAAAGTAGATCTCATATTTCTTGAGGCTAAATTCAGTACTCAGCTACAAATGTGGTCAGAAGGTCTCCTTGCTGAGGTGTTTTATGTTCCTTTAATTAAGTTTCAGCTATTATTATTACTGCTGCCTCTAAAGGTGCATAAAGTATCTTAGGAAACCTGTTTTTGAGAGCATTATATATTTGTTTTTCCCTAATCAATCTTGAGATTAATTTCATGTTCAATCCTGCTGTCTGCTAGGCGCTCTAGCATTCTTCTTAAATTGATCTGAAACCATGTTTAAAGATCAAACTGTGGCCACACAAGGTCTGGTAACATTATACCTGGCTTGAAAAAATGTCTCTGGTGCCCTAAACAAAAATGCCTTTGGAAAGGTGAAGGCTGCATCCTCAGGCACGCTTCTGTGGCTACAAGTCACTTCAATCGCTCCATTTGTTATCCCAGAGCGGCCATGGACAGGCTCCTGCTCCCCTGTGCCTCTGTAGCAGTTGGCAGCCAACGCTCTCTATGGGGAACTTGAGAATGGAAAGGCAGCCAATCATGCATGGTATAATTTACATCTGATTGATGAAGGTCTAAGAATCACAGAAACAATTAATTTGTATCAGGACTCCTGTGGGCCTAAAAAGTAAGAAATTATGCCACTGGTACCCAATTTTAATTTCTGCCTTGATCAATCACCTGCCTTTCTACAGCTACTTTGTTTTCAGAATTACCTTTTGCAGCCACAGATGTTAAAAGGATGCAGCAGAAAGAATTTCTAGAAAACGAGAACACCAAGGAAAACACTCATTGATAAAACTCGCTTGTCACTGCACCACATTATCCCCTTTTCAATTTGATAATAGTAAGGCATTTTCCACACAACTGCAAGGGAGGATTTAAAAACTCTTTTTTTAAAATAAGCCACTTTGTTTTTATTCAAGTAAGAAAGATTACAATGGCCAGGAGAAAGGAAAAAGAATAGTGGCTACTTCCTAGGAAGAGAACAGCAGCAGGAGCAATTTAAAATAAAAATAACTAAAGATGCCTTAACTTTATAGTTAAAAGTGAAATGAAAATTGCAAAAGCAATTTGTGCCAGGAAGCCTTTAAAATGCTCTAACGATTGTTCTTATTTTACATAAGCCACAGCCAATCTTTAAAATAGTTAGTACATTAAGTACATGTATATCTGATTGAACACTCTATTGTAGGCAGAAGCCCCTCAATTATGAAATTGTAGAAGGATGGGTCTGACAGAGTCTCATCTAATTACAGGAGCAAATTACAAGTTCATAAACTTCATAAAGCATTCTAGTATCTTTCCTTAATAAGAAATCTCACTGCTCAAACCAGTAATATGTCTAACACAGTCATATTTTTTCTACTATTCTTGGCATGTAATTGCCCTTTACTTGTAACAATGAACGAAACAATAGAAAACAACATCCATCATTTTTTATTGATCAAATGTTTAAATTAGTATTAATCTTGTTCACACACTTCTAAAAGATGATTTACCATGAATGCAATATTTATATTTGCTCTGCAATTATCCAATATTGCTCCCTAAACTTATACATGTGGAAAATGAAATGGTGAGGAAATGGCTATAGTATCAAAGAATTAGAACCCACACACCTTAGAGGAATTTCTTTGTTTTGGTCCCTAAGTCAAACAGAGAGATTAATAACAGTATCCAATATGCAGTATTGGCTTCTCTCTAACCCTGGTGGCTTATACCCTAGACTGTCTTTACCAATATAAACCACCTGTGGATGATTAATTTGGTGATATGTAATACTATTCCTGTTTCTGCCTCAGCAAAACTTTTTCAGTGTAAAATGAGTGCCGTATATTATGCCAACTGCATGAAGACAGCACTGAATTCCTCAGCACTTGGGAAAGACGGTTCATACCAGAAAAAAATGCACAAATCTCGATCAGCCATGTATGATACCCACCCATCCTCTCAGAAGACAGTTGCTTTTACTGAGCACAGATTTGCTAACTGACCTTAAGTGTTGCTAAATTTTATCAGTTCCGTAGTACTATTGGTTTACATTCATCTCATGTAACCCTTCCCTTGGATATGCTTATGACATTTTGACTATTTATGTTTTCCTATGCTACATCATTTTCATAGTATATACATGAATGTCATAATTTTTAAGTAACAGACATTTTTAATTGATTTTGTTAACTCAGTTCCTTAGCCTAAGAATCTGAAGTTGGAGAAAATTTGATTATGTTAATATACATCATCATTTAGTTGATAAATTTTAAAATGTGAATTTCCAGGCTCTCTTTCCTCTAGGAGCTACAAAGATGGATAAACGGTTTTACATATGCACGTGAGGGAAAGAAAGAAAGGACGATGAACACAAAGAGCCTCTCTTGTTTCTTTGGCTCCAGGAGGCAGTTACCAACATCATCCTAGTCTCTGATCCAGCTAGAATTCACTCTCTGACTCAGCTCATGAATGGGCGAGGCCTCCCCGTCATGTAGCTCCATGATCCAAGTTCTACAGGTGCTCACCCGTGCATTTTTGAGCACTCTGCTCAGAAACCCAACCAGCACAAAGGCGTAGGCTTTTATCAACCTGCACGTTTCGAGGGTAGCAACTTAGACCCTCATATGTGACAGGTGGTTTGTCCATGGGGAAGAAATCAAATTTGCTGGAGTGAAGAAGGGGTCCCCAGGTCTGAACAGCCATGCACCTAAAACAACATGCAATCCCTGAAGGAGGAAAAAGTTGCAAATGATGCAGCATATATTTTCCTGATTTTCAAATTATTCATCTTATTAATAGAAAGTGAAAGTTGCTCAGACATGTCCGACTCTCTGCAACCCCATGGACTAAACAGTCTATGGAATTCTCCAGGCCAGAATACTGGAGTGGGTAGCCTTTCCCTTCTCCAGGGAATCTTTCCAAGCCAGGGATCAAACCCAGGTCTCCTGCATTACAGCCGCATTCTTTACCAGCTGAGTCACAAGGGAGGCCCAGGCTATCTGCAAAGTCCATTTTAACTAACCTGTATTCACATGATAAGAAGGATGATAGGAAAAGACAAATAGACCTACATAGTGTCCCAAGACCAGCTCTAAACTGACAGTAAGTGTCGGGATGACTGGGTTAACATGAGACCTTTAGAATCTATACTATGGAAGTGGTAAATACGATTACTCACATTCTCACATACAAAACAAATATGCAACAAATTTGCAAAACAAATTCTCACATATAAAACAAGTATGCAGTTCTCAATAATATTTGAACAAAGATGCTGAATACTAATAAATAAGTTTGAGATCACATTCAGCACTTAAACCTGCACAACACACTTCCATGTTTCAAATTTGTTGGATATGTAGTAGGAAGCCTTATTGAGATAATTGGCAGATTATTTTTATTTATTTTTTCTTTTACAATCCATTATATCAGGAAACCAATCTAAGTAGCCAACAGTTCCAGACTTGGCACCAACTGCAGCTAAGAAATCTGTGATTTCCTTGATCCTACAATCTTACAAGTTCTACCTGGAACTTAGGAAAGTTCCTTATCATAACAGAGTACTGGATACAGAGTAACACTAGAGGCTGATGACTCATAATGCTGATTTTTAGCTGCCAAGATGCATTTATTCATACTTTCATTAATTGAACAAACATTTATTGATACTATATAATATATATATTGAAGATGCTATTAATAGTTCTTACTATGTGCTAGGAACTAAGATAAGCATAAGGAATAAATAATAGAAAAACCACTGATTTCAAGAAATTAGTAATCTAATAAACTAGCTATTAATTTTTTCTGCCCCAAGAAGCTTAAGAGTTATAACATAGTCTACTCAGTATAAGTAGTTTCTGGTGGAAGTCACTATCAAGCTTGGGAGCTGGGTGTGTGGAGGATACAGGATAGGGTGTCTGATATATATTTTTTATTTTATTTTACTTTATTTTTTGGATATATATTTTTTATTTTAAAACAAATTTCCCTTATTTGGGGGGAGAATAACTATAGTAGACATAACTAAATAAAGTTTCTTTTCCTTTCATTGCTAGAGGTAGCATTAGCTAAGAAAAAAAAAGAGAGAGAGAATAAGCAAGTCATTATGATTTCATTGCTTTTCTGGCCAAAGTAGAAAGTATGAAAAATAACAATATAAACAGATACCACTTATTTAATGTCTCCCACACAACAGCAGAGTGTTTTACACACATCTTGTCATTGAAATCTCACAGGAACTCTGCAGAGTAGGTACTGTTATCACTGGGTGACCATATATTCTCCTTTGCTTGGATAGTATCGGTTACACCCATCTCAATTATTAATAGTTCCTCCATTTAGTGTGCCAATTGGATAATAAAGTATTCTTTTTATGCACAAAACAGCAGTTTCATGTAGTTCAACTTAATAGATGAGTTGATAATAACGTCATGGCAATCTCGAAAGTGCTTTCTAAAGCTCTACTTAAATAACTTTGGTGTCCTATTTGGACTTCTGAAGACAACTATTTGGGAAAGAGTCAGTGTTATATCCTCAAATAAATCCATTTTCTATGGAGTGTGCTCGCTGGAAGATATGGTAACAGGCGAGCATAGAACGAACACTAGCAGCAGAGATTTAGAAGGTTTATACCTCCCTACAGATAGATAAGAAAACTGGAAATAATGGTTCTTGGTCAGAAAACCTTATGAGATACATTTCTACAAGATATACAATGACAAAAAGCTCTATATCCAGCTTAGAAATCATTAAAAAGAACTTGAATCACTTCCAGGCCTTTTGGCTAGGATCAAATATAAAGAATGTGATAAAATTAGGGAATTTCCTGGAGATCCAGTGTTTAGGAGTCTACACTCTCGCTGTGGAGGGCCAAATTCAATCCCTGGTTGGGAAACTAAAATCCCATCAGCCATGTGGTATGACCAAAGAAAAGAAGAATTTGATAAGATGAAAGAATTTGATTAAAGTTTACCATAATGAGATCTGAAGATGAATCCCCACTCTGGGCCTCTTTGCTATTAAGGAACTGGGTGGAGCAATACCTTTTAAAAAGTATTTGTTGTTGTTCAGTCATTCAGTCATGTCCAACTCTTTGTGATCCCGTGGACTGCAGCACTCCAGGCTTCCCTGTCCTTCACCATCTGCCAGAGTTTGCTCAAACTCATGTCCATTGAGTCAGTGATGCCATCCAACCATCTCATCTTCTGCCATACCCTTCTCCTCCTACCCTCACTCTTTCCCATTATCAGAGTCTTTTCCAATGAGTTGGCTCTTGGCATCACGTGGCCAAAGTACTGGAGCTTCAGCTTCAGCATCAGTCCTTCCAATGGATCTTCAAGGTTGATTTCCTTTAGGATTGACTGGTTTGATTTCCTTGCAGTCCAAGGGACTCTCAAGAGTCTTCTTCAACACCGCAGTTCGAATGCATCAATTCTTCAGCACTCAACCTTCTTTATGGTCTGGGTCTCACATCCGTACATGACTGATGGAGAAACCATATCTTTGACTACAGGGACTTTTAATGATCTAAAAATTTTCAAATTTGACAAAACTAACAAAATTTCATCCTCACATTGAATGCAATATGATAATAGAGAAAAGGCAAATATGAGTGCCAAAACAGAAGGCAACATGGAAGCAGTCAAAAATGAATGATTTAGCATTCAGTGAAGAAAACTGAATTCTTCCTGCAAATTTTGCAACATCTATATGCACACTGATTATGAATTTTTTCATAATAATTTTAAATATCTACATCATACTCTTTGGACTATAACACTCAAATGCATTCCAGCCTTGCTCACTTTACTTGGTTTTACACATGTGCAGGTACTGGCCAACAAAATTCCATTGGTAGGAGTAATCTCAGAAATAAGCTCCCTACTATCAACCCAACAGTGATCTTCTCATCAGATAATAGGTGTTAGAATTCCTTTATCACCAGTTTCTCATTAGAGCCAACAAGTATTGATTTACCATCTGATAAAGGGAAAACTCCATTTACAGGAAGTTTTACTCTTTAGGGGGCCTCCCTTGTGGCTCAGCTGGTAAAGAATCTGCCTGTGATGTGGGAGACCTAGGTTTGATCCCTGGGATGGGAAGATCCCCTGGAGAAGGGAAAGGTTACACTTCAGTATTCTGGCCTGGAGAATTCCATGGACTATATAGTCCATAGGGTTGCAAGTATGCAGACATAGCTGAGCGACTTCCACTTTCACTTTACTCTTTAGGAAATTGTCTGAATCATCTAGAATTATCAGAAAAACAACCCTCAAATGCATTTTTCACCTCTGGCTTTTTGTGAGCACCCTGGAGATACCCCTGAAGGTATCTCTACCAAAGAAGTTAAAACTCCTATATGAGTGTAATAAAGAAGACAATGTTTGATTATTTATGTATTTTTAAAGAGCACCCCTTTATTGGAAATGATTAAATATTCGCCCAAATATTTGTAGAGATACATGATAAAATTAAATGTACATAGGCTGCAGATTGGCAAAGAAAGACTTTCTTGAAGGAAATACATAAGTAAAGTTTCTATTACTGATTAAGGGTGAATTATTTCTATAAACTATATGCAAAATTATGAATGAAGTTAATGGCAGATATATGTTCTCATCATAAGCAGTCACTCACTATAGGACTCATCTAATACACAGCTTAAAGTCCCAGTACTTAGAGTGATAAGGTCCTCATAAGAGCACCTTGTCTACCTAAGCTGCACACTTGTGAATCATCCAAGTGCCCTTCAGGATGATGAGCTTTTGATTAGTCCTTTCAATTAATGTTTATTTTCTTAAGTAGAATACTCACAACAGTTTCAAAGCTCTGAATCTCCTTTAATCACCACCTTTAAATTAAGAGGAGTAGATTTTTTTAACTGGTCTCTTGCTGCTTTGGCCAAAAGATCAAGTATGAATGCAATTTAAATATGAAAGCTAGCAGCCAATAAGCAGACTCACTTTTAACTAAAGGTGAAAATTCATTCTAACTCTGTTAAGTAAAAGTCATTACTATGTATCCAAACTTGCTGACATATACTTGAATGATAATTGTGCCTTCCCATCAGGGGAAAGATGAACAATTATTTTTTTGAGAAGATTGAACAAACACCCTACACACTTTCCCAAGGTACCCTAGAAATCTTATGTTCCTAATTTTATTTTTAAATGCCTCAGAAAATTGGATATTTTAAAAAATCACTATAAAAATCCTCTATAAAGGACATTAGTGAGGTAACTGGGAAATTTGAATATAGACTATATATTAGGTAATTTTATTGCATCAATATAAAACTTCTTTGACATAATAATAGTACCATGACCAGGTAGGAGAATGTACGTTCACAAGACAAAGCCTATAGCATTTAGGGATAGAAAATCGACAAATAACTTTCAAATTATTCATATATATATATATATACACACACACATATATATATGCACATACATATAAGTAAACATAAATAGCAAATATGCCAAAATATTAATAATTAGTGAGTCCAGATGAAAGTTCCAAGGGTGTTTGTTGTTTTCTTCTTTCAACTTTTCCACAGGCTTGAATTTATTCAAAACCTGAGACAAAGTCTCTTTCCTTACCATAATTATCTTCTCCAACTTACAGAATCCATTTATCATTTCCTGGCAAAAAGAGCTTCTAACTTGGTGGTTAGAACACAAGGCATGCTACAGAAGTATGAGAAAGTAAGTCAAACTAGGTGGGTAGGCAAGAAATCTGGCCAGGTCCAAGGACTAAGTGGTCATAAAGGAACCTGGAAAGCATCCAAGAAAGCATTTCCTCTGTGGCTCTGAAACAGGTCGACTGAAACAGGTCAACCTTAGGCTTTCGTCTCTGTTAACTGTATGTTTCACCCAATCTGTGTAGCGCTTTGGTCCTGGCCTTCCCTCTGTGCACTTTAGGAGGAAAATGGCCCATCTTCCCTGGGCACCTCAGAATGCTTCCAAGATGGTGGGATACTATCTTCTAAGTAACTGGATAGTGTATGCCTGGCAGAAAGTCCACTGCCACAGTTGAAGGCTCTCTAATGCCACTGGCAGATGTAGCTCCAATCCAGTATATAAGTCCCAGTCTATTCCAAGTAAGAGAGGAGTTATAGAAAGTTGAACCAGCAACTCAATACTAAGTCAGCTTACTACTGACTTGCTGTGTTTAGGCCCCAAGCCTACGAACTCACCTCCTAAATTCGTGTCCCAAGGTCCTTACAAGGTCCAGTTCTCGTATCTGGAGCTGTGTCTCACCACGCCAACTCTACCCATCCACTTCTTCCTTACCTCATGCCTGAGTATCTATGACTAGAGGTACTGTGGGTGGAATTTTGGTTCCTTGGTAAAAGAGTTGATAAAACTTCCATTTCTGAAAGTGATTCTAAAAGGAAATCTCTATACATAATGCCAGGCAACTTTGCAACATAAATAAATTTTTCTTAGACTTGGGAACCTAGAAGCTACTTCTTCTTTTAAAGTCTGTCCCTCCAATAACCTCAGGTTAGAGATCTATTATCCTATTAAATACCCTGCTCATTTAACTTATATGCAGAATACATCATGAGAAACGCTGGGCCGGGTGAAGCACAAGCTGGAATCAAGATTGCCGGGAGAATTATCAATAGCCTCAGATATGCAGATGACACCACCCTTATGGCAGAAAGTGAAGAAGAACTAAAGAGCCTCTTGATGAAAGTGAAAGAAGAGAGTGAAAAAGTTGGCTTAAAGCTCAACATTCAGAAAACTAAGATCATGGCATCTGGTCCCATCACTTCATGGCAAAGATGGGGAAACAAGGGAAACAGTGGCAAACTTTATTTTCTTGGGCTCCAAAATCACTGCAGATGGTGACTGAAGCCATGAAATTAAAAGACTCTTGCTCCTTGAAAAAAAAAGTTATGACCAACCTAGACAGCATATTAAAAGGCAGAGACATTATTTTGCCAACAAAGGTTCGTCTAGTCAAAGCTATGGTTTTTCCAGTAGTCACATATGGATGTGAGAGTTGGACTATCAAGAAAGCTGAGTGCTGAAGAATTGATGCTTTTGAACTGTGGTGTTGGAGAAGACTCTTGAGAGTTCCTTGGACTGCAAGGAGATCCAACCAGTCCATCCTAAAGGAAATCAGTCCTGAATATTCATTGGAAGGACTGATGTTGAAGCTGAAACTCCAATACTTTGGCCACCTGATGTGAAGAACTGACTTATTGGAAAAGACCCTGATGCTGGGAAAGATTGAAAGTAGGAGGAGAAGGGGATGACAGAGGATGAGATGGTTGGATGGCATCACCAACTCAATGGACGTGAGTATGAGTCAACTCTGAGAGTTGGTGATCAACAGGCAGGCCTGGCGTGCTATAGTCCATGGGGTTGCAAAGAGTCAGACACAACTGAGCCACTGAGCTGAATTGCACTGATCTCATTAAATAGCTGCCATCTTTCAGTGCATAGACATTAGGTAATGAGTAGGTCTAAGAATGACCACCCTGTGCCAGATAATCACAGCAAAATTTTCATTCAGTCCTTCATTTATTCAATTAACCCAAAAGTCACTCAATTATTTAAACATTTGTTGAGTACCTAGAGTGTGTTGAACATTTTGCTAATAATTCAAGGCTACTTGGCCTGGCAGAATCCCTTTCCCTGGTGGCTCATATGGTAAACGTGGGAGACCTGGGTTGGGAAGATCTTCTGGAGGAGGGCATGGCAACCCACTCCAGTATTCTTGCCTGGAGAACCCCATGAACTAGGAGCCTGGAGGGCTACAGTCCATGAGGTCACACAGAGTCAGATACAACCAAGCAACACACATAATACAAGTAGAGGATTTTGATTTAGAATCTTTAGAAGGCTTGAGGTTAAAAGGAACGTGACAATTAGAGATACAGACATCTAGAGTAGTAAATAAGTGGGATGTGATAGAAATGGGGCTGGAAAGGACAATGGAGGGGATAAACATGACTATGAAGATCATGTGGAGTGAAGATTTTATTTCTAGCAATTGAAGTGTTTCCATATATTTTCAGGGGGTATCTCTTTTACTGTAGAGTTCTGTCCTAGGGATCTCCAGGAGCAGCTCTACAGCTTTCAAGGAGCTCTAACATGGACTCTGCTATTCAAGGACATACATTCATCCTAATCTGCCTATGACCTTTCACTGGATGTCTAGAATGATGTATCATTTAGACTTATCTGGAGAGCATAGACTACTTGAGCAATTCCATGTGTCAAGTTTTTTAATGAGTTAAGAATTAGAAGGTGAGGGGAGGGTAATAAGGGTGAGAACAGAGAAGAAGAAAGAGGAAATTATCCATGTGCCTGGGAATGGAATATACTTCAACTCTAAAATCCTAATCTCTGGTTTTCTCAACTCCCCTGCTGAAAGAATAGGGCCTATTTAAGCATAACTCCAGGGCTTTCCAGGTGGCGACAGTGATAAAGAATCTGCCTGCCAATGCAGGAGACCCAGAAGATGTGTGTTCCATCCCTGGGTTGTGAAGATTCCCTAGAGAAGGAAATGGCAACCCACTCCAGTATACTTGCCTGGAAAATCCCAAGGACAGAGGAGCCTGGTGGGCTACACTCCATGGGGTCGTAAACGAGTTGGACGCACTGACCAAATGAATAATGACAAGCATAACTCAGGGCTTCCCAGGTGGTGCTAGCAGTAAAGAACCTGTCTGCCAATGCAGGAGATGCAAGAGATTCGGGTTTGATCCCTGGGTGGGGAAGCTCTTTTGGAGAAGGAAATGGCAACCCATTTTTCTAAGAATAGGCAGGTTTCTATAACTTCCACCCATACTTTACCTTTTGAATTGAGAGTCAGGAAAGGAAGTCCTCAAATATATCTTTAGCCAATTTTGCACCATATGTGAAAAGATTACTTTTCCCATTCTTTCCCATGTAATATAAAATTCATCTGGTTTATCCTCAGATGTTTCATTTAAAAATAAGGGAAGTTTTACATTTAAATCCCTTTAAGAAGTTCCCACAGGAACTTCCCCGGTGGTCCAGTGGTTAAGACTCCACACTTCCACTCTAGGGGGCACAGGTTTCATCCTTGGTCAGAGAACTAAGATCTCGCATCCCACATGGCCAAAATGGAAAAAGAAGTCCACACATTGTTTGACTTACTAAAGTCAAACAAACTTCTAAAGTTACTATAAAGAAAGTATTTCTCAGGTTTCCATTGTCTACAAGGGAAACTTTCATTCTTAAACACTTTTAAAGGTGACTGATAAAGTATAATACAAATTACATAAGCTATGGTTCACTAGATTCAGCAATTCCATATTATATAGAAATTTAATCAATCTTTCAGGGATTGCCGACATATCACAGTAGGAGGTACTTTTGACCTTTCATGGAAAGGTAAGCAAGATGAGGTACTGAACTGCATATTTCCGTGGGTTTGTTGGATTTTGAATAATTGTCTTTTTCAGAATTTCTGGCTAAATCTGAGCCCTCCTATTTGGTAATTCATGCTGATTTACATATGAAAAGCAAAACCTGCAATTTACCTATTTGAATCAAACTGTTACCTTTATTCAAACCTAAAATTTTTTCTTTCTCTGCCTCAAAAAAGGTGGATAATAAGTAAAGAAGAGCATGCAAAGCTATATACAGCACATTAAAATCATTCCCTTCACAGCCCTTAAATGCTTCCCTCACAGTCCTGGTTAAAAGTGACTGTCAAAATGTAATTGTTAATACTGGTCCTTTTCAATCTCAAAACTGTGCCAATTTGAATGATAAATTATATGTTCACCCTAGTCAAATATGGCATCATGTCCAGGAAAGTAACCTCAATACATCAATCTAGTCGTCACTATCCTATATTGTGTGAGCAAGGATAGAGAAGGGTTATACCTGCGACTTCAATATGGGGCTCAAGACAGCCCAATATATGGCTCCAACAAAGGAGAGAATTCTATGAAAGAAATATAGGATAGTTTAGATTTGAATCTAAAACCCAATAACCCTGTAAATAAAAAGGATTAAACTTTTTTGTGAATAAAAATAAGTATGGAGTAGGAAATGACAACTCACTCCAGTATTCTTACATGGAAAATCTCATGGACAGAGGAGCTTGGCAGCAACCAGGAGGCTGCGGAGTTGGACACAACTGAGCAACTGAGCACACACACATGAATAAAAATAATATAAAAATGTCATAGGCAATCTAGTTCCTATGATTCACATCCAGAGTTGTGTTCTTTTTCTTCACTCTTTGGGTTTTGGTATTCAGGATTTAAAGAAAATGAAACTTAGTACTCAAGCAGTCAGAAGCTGTTATTTGACAAATGGAAAAGTGAAGCCCCAAAGAGGGCAATGATTTCCCCTGGATACCTTACCGGTCTCCTGAAAAACCTGTATGTAGGCCATGAAGCAATAGTTAAACTATGAAGCAACGAGTTAAACAGATATGAAACAATGGACTGGTTCAAAATTGAGAAAGAATTACGTCAGGGCTATATACTGTCACCCTGCTTATTTAACTTATCTGCAGAGTACATCATGTGAAAAGGCTGAATGAATCACAAGCTGGAATCAAGATTGCCATGAGAAATATCAACAACCTCAGATATGCAGATGATACCACTCTAATAGCAGGAAGCAAAGAGGAACTAAAAACCCTCTTCATGAAAGTAAAAGAGGAGACTGAAAAAGTTGGCTTAAAATTCAACATTCAAAAAACTAAGGTCATGGCATCTGGTTCCATCACTTCAGATCAAGTAGAATGGGAAAAAGTGGAAACAGTAACAGATTTTATTTTCTTGGGACTCCAAAATCACTGTGGACAGTGACTGTAGCCATGAACTTTAAAAAATGCCTGCCTTTTGGAAGGAAAGCTATGACAAACCGAGATAGCGTATTAAAAAACCAGAGATATCACTTTGCCAACAAAAGTGCATACAGTCAAAGATATGGCTTTTCCCATCAGTCATGTACAGATGTGAGAGTTGAACCATAAAGAAGGCTAAGCACTGAAGAACTGATGCTTTCAAATTGTGGTGCTGGAGAAGACTCTTGAGAGTGTCTTGGACAGCAAGGAGATCAAACAAGTCAATCCTAAAGGAAATCAACCCTGAATATTCACTGGAAAGATGATGCTGAAGCTGAAGCTGAAGCTCCACTACTTTGGCCAACTGACTCATTGGAAAAGATCCTGTTGCTGGGAAAGATTGAGGGCAGGAAGAGAAAGGTGTAGCAGAAGATGAGACAGTTAGATAGTATCACTAACTCAATGGGCATGAGTCTGCGCAACCTCTGGGAAATAGTTAACTATTTGAGAAACAGAGCAAGAAATTAATTTATATCCCTTTTGCAACAACAAAACTATGAAATCATACATGTACTAACCAGAGAAGCCTGGTGCACTGCAGTCCGTGGGGTTGAAAAGAGTTGGATACAACTGAGTGACTAAAAAACAACTAGTTTATTTACTGGGACAGGAACCTATATACCTTGGCTCTCAATAAACAGCTCTTTCTGATTCTAC
The DNA here is from genome assembly GCF_963930625.1 of Muntiacus reevesi. Lineage (NCBI taxonomy): Eukaryota > Metazoa > Chordata > Mammalia > Artiodactyla > Cervidae > Muntiacus > Muntiacus reevesi. Next base: position 49,065,824 of record NC_089267.1, read on the forward strand.
ACTCTATACCCTGTCGTACAACTCAGATTCACTCTACAATTGCCAAAAATTGAGTATATTTATAAAAAAATAGCTTTCTAACTTATATATGTCCAAGTTTTATGGCTATCTGTCAGTTATCTGGACTTTATTGTAGCTCTAGGCACTGCCTTCATAACAAGAAGACATTGCAATGTGTGATTTAAATCTAGGATTTTCATTAATGTTAAACAATATTAGTTTGCAAATAAACCTACAACTTCAAATCACCTTTTTAATTTTTGCTATTCAAATGCATCAACACTTGAAAATATATCATATACAAAGAAGTTATGTTCTCTCTGAATACAACATTGAAATAAACAATTAGGAAATGCATTGTACTAGCTGAAAGCACTCAAATGTGAAATCACTGTGGCTGGTTTTCAGATTTTATTTTGGAAGTCACGCAGACATTAATATCCATTAAGCTAATTGTTTGTTAGGGATGAGATCATTTACAAATAGACTTGCCCATCTGTAAATTGGCAGAGATTAAAATTTTAATATCTGTGTTTTAAATATGAGTTCAAACTCATTAAATTATAACAAAGTTTTCTCTAGTTAAAAAAATAATAGTTTAATTTTTATATTTATGCTTTAAATAATTGTGCATATTTTTAATACTCCCACTTGGGAAATTTTGAGTGCACTATTTCAAATTCACCTGAAGTATAGTATAGCCTAAGAACAGTTCTACACATGGGCTTTAACATATTCCCTTCTCTTTTTCATATTCTCGATGCTAAGCAACAGAAGAGAAATAGACTAGTTTTCTTGGGCAAGTCTTCATGAGAAATCTTTTTTTTCATTGAAGTATAGTTGACTTCTAATATTACATTAGTTATGGGTATACAACATAGTTCGTGAGCAATGTATTAAATATTGAAGAGAAATTTAAATCCAGGGAACTTCTCAGGAAAAAAAGCTATTGTTATATGACTTGAATATCTAAGTTCTAAACCTTTCATATTTACCAGTGTTAAATTTGGAGGACTACTATTTGGCTGGCATGATGGCATTTGCTCACAGAATTAAAAACTATTTGAGAAACAGAGCATGAAATTAATTTATATCCCTTTTGCAACAATAAATAAATAAAACTATGAAATCATACATGTACTACACAGCAGCCATCATACTAACTTTCCTCGCTATAAACTTATCCCTTGCCACTTGAAAACTATAAATTTGAATTTTCAAATACTAATAGCTTTTACATAATTATATCAGGTATTACTCTTCATATGCTGAAAAACAACATTCTGATGTCAAGTTTTACTCGGGATCTTTCCTTGAAAATATAATCTGGTAACAAACCAAGACAAAGAAGAAATCTGAATTCTAGTTCAACTTTTATTCAAAATCTACAAGACTTGACATTTGTTACTCTTTCAGAATAACAGAATTCCTGTCTGTTCAAAGCAAAATTGTCTCTAATCTTCAGTTTCTAGAGTTATAAAGAAACAGGAATTGTTTTAATATATGTGAAGCACTTAAGAGTTCGTAGGCAAAAAGCAAAATACATAAACACTGAATTATACACACTAGGTATTATTCATGATTCATGTTTTCATGACCTACAGAAAACTTTCCAAGATTTGAGAAAGTTTATTGCCTATTCTTATTTCACCTAATTGTACTAGTAGGACATATACTTCAACAAGGAAAGTTTCCTTGACACTAAGGACAGGTTTTTAATCTCAAAGAATCAATCCTTGGGGATATTTCAATGCTGATATCAAAGTCAGATAGATAAGTGGGCACACTCACAGGTCAAAAGTCAAGAGGATGCCATTTGGTAGTCATACAAACTTTGCATAATTTAAATTATTTTCTTCTTATTATAAAGCTAGTATTTATACCATGTGAAAGTGTTGGTCCCTCAGTCATGTCCAACTCTTTGCAACCCCAGGGACTATAGCCCGCCAGACTCCTCTGTCCATGGGATTCTCCAGGCAAGAATACTGGAGTGGGTAGCCAATTCCTTCTCCAGGGGATCTTCCTGACCGAGGGATCAAACCCAAGTCTCCTGCATTGGCAGGCAGATTTTTTACCATCTGAGCCTTCAAGGAAGCCCCATATAGCATATTCAACATTACAAACATTCATATATTTTGTAAAACATGCATTATCTCATTTAGATGTTTAATGTGAAAGGATAGTAATTATTGTTCCCCATTTGACAGAAGAGAAAACTGAGACTTAGAAACTTGAGATTTAAAAACATAAATCAAATAATAGATAATTACACACAGGAACTTATAATTAAACAGAGTCAGTGAATAAGAGAGTTACCGAACCACAGAATCAAATTTCACTGAAAGCAAGCATTAAATAAAGTGTGAATTAATGTATGTATGTTTGTATTTGTGAATGATAGTCAGATTCTGTCCTTCAACTTTATTATCCAAAAATAAGATTAACAATACAAACCCCAGTAAATTATTAATTTAACAAATATTATCTGAATACCTACTATGCCAGGTGCTGTGTTAGGAACCTGAAATACAATGGTGAGCGGGATCTATGCTGTTCAAAGTTACTAACCATACATAGCTATCTAAATTTTAATTTTAATAGATTAGAATGAAACAAAGCTAAAATGTCAAGTCTTCAGTCATGCTAACTACACTACCAGGCTCGATAGCCACATGTCATTCATGGCTACCATACTGAATAATGCAGGATATTAGAGAATGTTTCTATTACTGAAGAAATTCCACTGGACAGTACTGAACCAGATAGCTGTTAATACCTATCCTCCCAAAGCTTGCATTTTAGTGGGGAAGACAGAGAGCAATCATTCAAATAATTTTATTATAGCACTGATGCAAGCAAAATGCAAAAGGAAAATGAAGAGTGTGAAAAAGAACATCTCATCAGGAGACTTAACCTAGAAGAGGAGTTAGAAAAGACTTCCCAGGAAAAGTGGCATTTCACCTGAGATGACAACAATTAAAAAGACTTAACCAGAGAAAAAGGTGGGGAGATTTCTGAGCAAATTGCTACGACACGTGTGCGAGCTCTAAGAAAGGAGAGACGGGGGAAGTGAAGTGGCTGGGTTGTGAGAAGTGTGGAGCAGGTGCCTGGTGATCTGCGCAGGCCCAATGGGGAGTTACGAAAGGGCTTAAAGGAGAACAGTACATCTGACTGATGTTTTCAGAAACAGTACTCTGGCTGCAAGACACAGAGGGAACTGGTTGGTAGGAGCGCGTGACAGATGGAAGCCCACAGACAAGTTTATTGTGATATTAGGGCAAGAAGTTAGCAAACTTTGTGGCTTAGTCTGACTATATTGTTATTTCTGTGGTTGCTCAGTCGCCCAGTCTGGGCTCTTTGCGATCCCATGGACTGCAGCAGGCCAGGTCTCCCTGTCCCTCACTATCTCCTAGAGTTTGCCCAAATTCAGGTTCATTGCATCGGTGATGCTGACTCTATATTAGTATGCCAAAATTTAAATAACCTGAAACAAAGTTTCTGTGGCAATTTACCTGAAGATCCATTTGCCAAGCAACCAATTCATGAAACTTACCATGTTTATCAATTAACTTCTCAGATAACAATATCTTTTCAAAGAATTAGATATGAAGTCAGCAAGAGAAATTCCCAGACCCCCTTCACGGTGGTCGAAAGATAATACCGTCCACCAGCTGTCACGAAAGCAGCTTCTTGGACGCAGAAGCAACGTCTTTGTCCTTTAACCTGGCTGTGTGCTCAGCTGTGTACAGATCCTTGAGATCCCGTGAACTGGAGCCTGCCAGGCCCCTAGGTACCACTCTAAGACAGCAAACCTTAGCCACATGCAGATGGATATCTGTCATGATGCCTCAAGGACTCAGGAGCCACAATAAACCTTGAAGTTTCTAGTATTGTCTGTTTGTTTGCTTTTGCTATTATAAAGGGAAAAAAAAGCTAAACAAACAAGAAACATCACTGTTCTGCATATTTTAATGGTTTTGGTCCTTTACTAGTTCTAACTGAAATCCTCTGAGTGAGGCTGTGAGGAACAGGAGGGAAGGACAGCAACAGCCTTTACCTGAGAACTGAATACCTGCCAAATATTGGGATAGTTTGCTCCACCTCCTGGTGAAAACTGCCCACTGAAAGACAGGGAGGAGAAATGATGGAGGAGTTAAGTAACAAAATATTTTACTTCATTATGTAGGCAGGGTTGTAGGGTAGTTAATTCATTACTAGTTCCTATGGCATAAGACAGTTTTCTTCTGGGTGAAAAAGGCAGTATTAATATACAAGTCAGTAAATAAACAGTTTAAGTTCACAACGCAAAGCTGAATCCTGATTGATGATTTTTCAAATAGCCTATGGTGATAATTATGACTCTGAGTAATGAGAGGAAAAAAATCATAATTTTTGGATAAGTTTTGTAAACTTTCTCAACCTGGAAATGCAAGCATTAACTATCAAAATCACTGATAGACTTTTAGTTCATTTTTTAGTACAAAAGTAGATTTTTATTAAATTAATTTGCACTATATTTACAACAACTAAACAGAGTTAAAATGGAAAAATAAAGCCAAATTAAAACACTGAGCCATTGCCTTTGTTTTCCAAGGAGGAGAAGGAAAAAAGTTCTCAAACATTTAGAAACAGTAAAACATTTAAAAATTTAATACTGCCAATCTTTAATCTATTTACTTGACACATTCAAGATTGCAATTAAAGCAGCTCAATAAATCCATAATAGTCACAGGAAAGGATTAAAAGTGACATTCTACCCATGAGCTTTCTTTTAGATAGCTAAAAAAAGGAAAATATGATAAAGGCCTCATTTTGCTTTCACTGATAGCCACTTTCTGAGCCCTTTGAGAACCAGAACATTAGCATTCATAATTGTTTGGAGTGTATCTTACAGTTCAGCACTTCAAAGTCGCTCTTCCTATTGCCAAGAAAAAGTGGTTAATAAGAGGTTAAATTAAGAAGATCCAGTGTTAGTTTATCCTGGCAGGCCACCATGGCCTTGCCCATTTCTGCTTCTCTTGGTTCCCTGGAGCACCCTGCAGAACATTAGGCATATGGCAGGTACTTAAGGAAAATGTGTTGCTTCAACTCCCGTACCCTGGAAGGTAGTACCTATAAGAGTGTATCTTAGTAATGAGGCCAAACACTTGCTCCTCCTATATTGAGGCAAGTAAAATTTTGCCCTCAGGTTTTAATGACTCTAAAACCTAGAAAAGGCCAAAACTGTTATGAAATGTATCAGATAATACCTTTACCCCAGGCTCTAGCTACATTTCCATAAATGTTCCCTATCTTTCCATCAAGATTCTGCCAAGAAGCTCTTAGCTTCACTGGATGTGTTTAATCTACCATTTCAGTACCAAGATCAAGTAGTAATTTGCAAAGATGAAAATAGCATAATAATATTTTAAAGGACAATGTACACTTTAAATTTAATCCAATACCAAAATTGTAGAGAACTTCAGGGATTAAATTGAATGGTGACTTGATCTAGTGTTGTCTACAGTCCTACAGAGGACTAATGCCAACCATTTTCAGATTTCACTCAATTAATTTAACACAATTATTTAGGATTCACAAAGAAATTAATTCCCCAGGGACATCAAGCCAAACCATTTTTTGACCAAATGGTGCAGGCTTTAACAAGAATCTAAAAAGAAAGTGCAAAGAATATTTAGTGTAATATGGAATCAAAGAAGCAAGTGCTTATATCTCTGTTGTCAAACGGAAACTTACTGCTCAAGATTATCATACCAGAGGATTAGTAATGAGATTTACACAAGTGGCAAACTCATTGTGTGCTTTATGTGAATCTAAATTCAGTGTACCACCACCTGTAAACTTGAGCAATAGATTTCTTTTTTTTTAATGACCTGGAAAGAATCTAACAGGCTATCCTTGGGGAACCAACCCTTTTTGAACTAATTAATCACCGGATGCCACCACGGCTCCACTCCGCTGAATACAAAAATCAACTATTGGGCAATAAAGAAAAAATCCTCTAGAAAAGAAAGCATTGATATATCACTACTGCAGAGCAAACTACTCTGCAAACAACATTTACAAGCCATCTTCAAAATCTTCCTTTAAAAAGCAGAAAAAGATCAGAAATATTTCTCTACATGAATGGACTTTAACAGTGAAACTAAGTTAAGCATTTTAATTTCCTTTGAAAGAAACACGGATCAAGAGTAGCTAGCTAATGAATACTAAGAATATTAAAAGGAAAAGGTATTTTATAGTAGCTGAAGTCCTGGACTGGACTGAACTTCAAAGCAGACTGATTTGCATTTGGGGCCTGAAAGTTAACCAACTTTATGACTCTGGACAATTTACTTCAGCTCTGTTCCTCAGTCTCTCCAGGTATGAAATGAGAAGGTTAAACTAGATGATCTATAAGATCCCCTCCAGTCCTAACCTTGTATGAAATGTCAGCTCTTTTAGAACTACTTTTCCCTTCACATCTGTACAGCTCAATTTGTAGGCCACTACAGAAAGAGTATGGTTTGGAGTCAGCATTTACAATCAATGAACTTTCATTCTTACTTACCTAAGTATCTCTGAATCCTGGCACTGTTTATTCTTTCACATACATTAATAATAAACAAGGCAAACTTTATGAGACCAAGCAAGAATTAGGAAGTTGTGACTGACCAAATATTAAACTAAGGATACTTTGGATTTAACATTACATCTTCTTGAGGCTTCAAATCATAATGCATTTTTCTTATTCACTATAGTTTTCTGACCTTTTAATTATCTTCAGAATACTAATATAGGTTTAAAAATGGAGAAGCCACAAAAATTGTACAATTTGTTACAAGAACCTGTGAAATAAAAACTCAAATTCTTGTTCAACTATTCACTATTGGAAGCTACATGAGAGTTGCAGTGCGATGAACACAGTAGGTACAAAAATCTCAAAACACCTGTTAACAGAGCAGTTGGATATAAAACCCATGTGCACAACAATCATTTTCTGCAAAGAAGACTATGAACAAGGAGAACACAAAATGAAGGTCCACCCTAAACAGCACAGTGCATTCAGAAGACATTTGATGAACCTGACTGGTAACAACAAAATAACTAACATTCTTTGATATCTTATCATGAATTTCTAAGAAATAAATTTTGTATTATAAAGGCTGGAGAGCTCTCATTTTCTGCATTCCCTCAAATCTAGAATATCAGATACAAATGAAGTGTTACCAGTTAGATGCACGATACCTGAATTCAGTGCTTACTTAAATGGGACAGAGGCTTAACACAGAAGACAACAAATTTTTCTGGGTCAGATCTAGTAGCTATAATGTGGCTGTGGAGTCTGCAGTTCTGGCAATAAACTTGGTGTCTCAGCTTCCTGATTTGAACTAAATTAAAGTGGCAGAACTGTTCTGCAACATCATTCTGGGAGTCTCCCTGGAGGCTTAGTCTAGCTTCTAATCCTTCCAGAATTTCAACATTTGTAAGTACCTAATACCTTGCATTTATTTTTGCTTAACATAGCTAGTTTCTGATATCAGCAACTGATCCTTGACTAATACAGATTGCTATCAGAAATAATTGTAGCTAAAACATTCAAAGATAAACATCTGAGTTTGCTTAAAAGAAGTAAGAACCTGCCTGCCAAAAAGAGTTAAATATTGGTAAATCATGATCTCCAGCAATAAAACAGATACTTCAGTTGCCACCTATGGTCACTTGGAATGAAGAACTTATCAAAGGTACAACTATTATAAAATGAGTGGCAGTTTCTGAAACAGTGTATGATGAGTATAAGAATACAAGGAGGGTCAGGTAGCTCAGTTGCTCATACCTACATGGAAAACTTTTAAGAAGAAAAATAGCAGAGTCTAACGTAAAGTCTTTATTTAAGGCCTAAGAAGAAAACAAAGAGTTTCTCTGACTGCCTTAAAAAGTCTCTCATTCCTATGGTCATAGGATTGATTAGCTAAAAATCAAAATAAGATTCTTTAGTTGCTAAATTACAACAAAGCCTTATATTTCTTGTGTTAACATAGAAGCTTGCTTCAAAAAGAACAGAACCTAAAAATTTTGGTAACAATTGAGAAAGGTGATAATTGATATCTATGAAATATCATTGATATACAACACCCCCCAAGTCCCATCAGCCTACAGAGTCAACAGGATTCATCTTGCATTAGGAACTGGTACTGACCTCACTTGAGTCTGCTAACTTGTAAAGAGAAGGCAATACTGTCCATGCCACATCCAGATCTGAATCAAATGCCAGCCTGCCATCAGTTACTTATCTGATATCTAAATACAATGGTGACTTAAAATAATTTGGGTTGCTTGCTAGATTTCATCTTGCTAGATGAAAGAAGGAATGAAAGATTTTATTTTTTAAGTTGGAAGGGTTGATCACATGTGACTACCTCTAATTTCTCCCAGGCCAAACCACACTACCTTTACAAAAACATTAAATCAGTTGTCAAAGGAGCACTGATATCCTCAGAAAACATTGTCATAACTGTCCTCTGAAGGCAGGGGGGAAGGCAGAACACATTGCCAATAAAATGGGTTCCTTAATTTCAGTGTACATGATACAATCTGAGGGGTGGCAGAGAATTAACTACAAGAGGCAAGGAGAATACAGATTCCATTATAGGTATGAGAGCTTGAGGGACCATAGAATGAACTTTGATAATAACTAATTAACCACAGGGTTTTTATAACTAAAATAAACAGTCTTATTTTTTCTGTATAATGAAAACCTCTAGGTATGGTGAAGAGAGGCCTGACTGAGTCAGCCTAACAGAAAACTAAAACCTATCACTTAGAAGGTCAGGTACTGATATGGAAGAACTTACAATGTATCACCTCCCAGTTTTCCTCAAAGTACCTGCAGCCATTTACTACAATGACCATACACTGAGAAAAGAGACACTCAGACCTTTTGAAGATTTTTAATGTGGGCTCTGAGTCCATCCTAAAGGAAATCCTAAAGGAAATCAGTCCTGAATATTCATTGGAAGGACTGATGCTAAAGCTGAAACTCCAATACTTTGGCCTCCTGATGCGAAGAACTGACTCATATGAAAAGATCCTGATGCTGGGAAAGATTGAAGGTGGGAGGAGAAGGTGATGACAGAGGATGAGATGGTTGGATGGCATCACCGACTCAATGGATGGTTTGAGTAAACTCCGGGAGTTGGTGATGGACAGGGAGGCCTGGCGTGCTGCAGTCCATGGGATGGCAAAGAGTCAGACACGACTAAGTGACTAAGCTGAACTGAACTGAGCTAAAATCAGTTTGCGGGGGGTGGGGTGGGGGGGTGGGCACTGCAATCCCCTAATCAGAGGAAAGGCTCATGATAGTCATGTGATAAATGGAGTTTTGGCTCAAGTCTACATCTAATTCAGTCCAGTATATCTACAGACTCACCACTCTGTAGCTATTTTTCAATTCCATTAGTAGATAGTAGGAATAAACATTCTTGATAGCTAGCAAAATCCCAATAACTGTTCCCTGATTTATGGGTTGAGAGCTGTTACGAGTCACAGTAGATGTAGTAACCACCCTGTAAGATGGTAACTACCTGCAAGACAGTAACCACCTTGCAAGATGGTAACCAGCCAGTTACCTCTGCCTCCTTTTAATTCCATCACCAGCTATGCACTGTGAAATGTAATAGAAGTAGAAAAAAACTTTAACCAGAGGTTAGAGTTTGATTGGAGTCTGAGACATGCAAAAGAAAAAGGATTATGTAATAATATAACAGTATGAATAAAGCAAGGATCATAAACTGCCCTAAGCAAGAAAATGAGGCCTAGGGATTTAGCTTTGAGTGCTTTGTCAAATCCCCTTTCACATATGATACTGCTCTCTCTGAGGTATTCAGTGCCCTAATCCAACTCTCCAACCTTCTCTAGGAGGTTGGAACCCCATTTTGGCAGTCCTTCACTGGTCGGACAGAACTCATGTTCTTAATTCATCCATTTCCATTCATTAGTTTCACAATTTTTTCTGTATAATATTCCCTCAGCAATTTCCATTGAAGTTGGAAATTGAAATTTGCTTATGCTGTTACCTTCCCACAAGATACCTTCATTTGATCAGTGACCTTCAAACCCCTGAAACAAAGGAATAATTAACTGTAGAAGTTTCTAGAAACAAGAGAAGTAGAACATGCATGTGTTTAACTATGTCGTATAAGGTAGATACAGAACACAGAGGAGATATTTTTTAAAAATATATTCTGTCATTCAAATGACCACAAACTCTGATATCTACTCTACTATGTCCCCCTTTGGGAGGGAAGAATATATTGGGAAGTTTTTCACATTGTTCCCTTAGACGTTACCCAGCTTCAACTTAAATATCTCCAGTTAGAGAGATCTCAGTAATTACCAGTGTGACTTATTCTTTGAAAAACACTATAAATTAGTAAAGTAAAAAAAAAAAAAATTTCTATACATTGATACAAATTTTGCCCTCTGAGTGACAGAGATGAAGTCATATTATTCTTCAATCTGACAAAATTTCAAATATTGAACAAACATAGTGGTTTATCCTTTCCAAACTAAACATCACCAAATTCTTCAAATCTTCCAGCTAAGACATAATTTTATGCCTCTTACCACCCTAGGTGTTCTTGAATATGCTACGGTACAATGTTTCCCTGGGCCTCAGAGTTTGTTTACTTAAAAACAAATTCTAGGCCCCACCCACATGGATTATGATCCAGTAATTCTGGGCTAGACTAGGCAATTTAAATTTTTAATTTTCTTTCAATAAATTCTGCTACAATTCAACACTCTGGATTATTAATATGGCCTCGTGAACAAAGTAATAACACTAGTTGAAGCCTAACCAGTCCAAAAATCAAACAAACAAAAAAAAAGATTTACTATCTGACTTCAAATATCATTGATAGTATTGATAGTCTATCAACTATTGATAGAGTCTAAGACTGCATCATTGTTATTAGTATCAACCATTTTCAATATACAGCAATAAAATCTCCAGGAGGTTTCTATTCCATCATCCTATGCTTATGCCATCACTGCACAGTTCGACCAAGGTACACTGCTGGTAAGTAACCACTCTCATTTTTATAGCCTCTCAGCTGTATTTTAGTTTTAGATTTTTCAAATCAAGAAATGTTCAAATCAGGAAAAGCAGACCCTCAGGTAAGAAATGTGTCTTAGCCAGTTTGGACTCATACCAAAATACTTAGACCATTCTTAAGCAACAGAACTGTATTTTCTCATGGTTCTAAAGGCTGGAAATGTGAGACTAGGATGCCAGCATGGTTGAATTCTAATGAGAGTTCTCTTCTTGGCTTGCAGACATCTACTTTCTTGGTGTGTGTTCACAAGGCCCTCCGTGTGTGTGTGTGTGTGTGTGTGTGTGTGTGTGTGTGTAAAAGAGAGAGCAAGCTCTCTGGAGTCTCTTCTTTTAATAGCAATCCCATCATAAGGACCCTAATCTGATGACTTCATCTAAACCTAATCATCTCCAAAAGGCCCCATTTCCAAATACCACCACATTAGAGCACAAGGCTCCAACATATGAATTTTAGAAAGATACATTCAGTCCATTGCCAATTATAAACTTACTCATAATTTGTGCTTCATAATACTATGCATGGTATAACACAGGAAACAACAATGTTCAGTCTATTCCCTCTTGCAGCTCTTTTCCTCCAATTTTTAAATTAAGGCTCAAATTCACCAATATCAAATAAGCTTCTAGGATTAGCTCTGCTTCTCCTCCATTCATATATACATTCAATAAATACTTGAATTGGTTTTGGGTGCTAATATGTAGTATGCATTTTCCAAAGGTAAAAATCCTTTAGTAAATCTCTACAGTACTAGGTTTTACAGACTTCATGTGGTAGGTGATCAGTGAATAAGAAATTACTCAAATGAAGCTAGTAACTTTTTCTATTAGGTTATTTTCAACTTAGCTTCTTTCAAAAAAAATTTATTTTAAGGGTTTATTAGATGCCAGGCACTGTACTAAAAATGCTGCAGATTAGCAATGAATAAAATATACATGCCTTCCTTTATTTCTCCTTTATAGAGCTGAAAACCTACATGGGGGCGTCATAAACTTAACAAATAATCACAGAGATAAGTGTTTAATTAAAATCGTGATAGGCATTGTGAAGGCAAAAGTAGAATGACAGATTATATGGGGGGCATAGATGAAGATTCAGGGGAGACCTCTTTGGGAAAGACATTTGAGGAAAGACCTGAGTAATGAACAAGCAATAGCTAGATGAGGAGCAAATTCCAAGCAGACTAGGACAGGAAAAGATCCCAAAGCAGAAGCTCAGCCAGACCCTTTGGTCTGAAAAAGGATATATGACCAAGGTGAAAGGGACGGTGGAACATGACGAGGTTGGAGAGTTACACGGGGACTGGGTTATACGTGACATAGAAAACCAAATAGATGCTTTTGGATTTATTCTAAATGTTATTTCATACACACTGAAGAGCTATAGCAGGGAGTGCTGCATTTTTAGAAGCTCACTCAGGGCTACTACATATATGCAAAATATGATGATGGGAGACAAGAAGAAATACAGAATCAGTTTGGAAATGTCCCTGGTAGACAGTTCAGGAGAGAAAAGATATTTGCTTAGACTAAATGATGACAGTAGATATTTGAAGAAGTAGGCAGTTTATCATATATTTCAGAGATATATTCCAAAAGAATCAAAAGCAGGGTATAGTGTTTGACACATATTTGCTTTACTAAAATGCCTACAAATGTATGCATTTTCCATAACTGCTAAGACTCACCAAGAAATCTTTATGCCTAAGTGCTCCTTTACCTTTTGTAATTATTCATTTCAAATAGAAGCTGGATTTGCTTAACTTTGCACAATAACCAGCACAGCATGCTACCCATGTTATGGTCTCTTCAATTCACTTGATAATGTTCTAACAAGATCTGGGGGTTCTTAGTGAGTCAGAATTACACATATTAAAGGAGAGTGCCATAAGAGACAAACATTTAATTCAGTTCAAAAGAATGAACCTGACTTTCTCTTTAAATGTCATTTTTTTCTCAAAAAGCTAATATTAATTTTGAGTTTGGAATGTGAACCACACAAAATTAGCCTCAAATACAGGCTTCTGGCAAACACTAATATACCTAACCTCAGTGAAACAAATATCTTAATTTGCAATGATAATATAACTGCTCTTTAACATTGTAATAGATTTCTATATGAAACACCTTCAGTTGTGTCTGACTCTTTGAGACACCATGGACAATGGCCCACCAGGCTCCTCTGTCCATAGAATTCTTCAGGCAAGAATACTGGAGGGGGTAGCCATTCCCTTCTCCGGGGGAATCTTCCTGACCCAGGGATCGAACCTGAGTCTCCTGCATTGCAGGCAGATTCTTTACAATCTGAGCCACCAGGGAAGCCCTAAGAAACACACAGCATTTCAAAATATACACAGGATATATGGGATACGCTTACAAAATAAAAATAAATAGATTCTTGCTTCTGCTGTTGCTGCTGAGTCGCTTCAGTAATGTCCGACTCTGTGCGACCCCATAGACAGCAGCCCACCAGGCTCTTCCATCCCTGGGATTCTCCAGGCAAGAATACTGGAGTGGGTTGCCATTTCCTTCTCCAGTGCATGCATGCATGCTAAGTCACTTCAGTTGTGCCCGACTCTGTGCAACCCCATGGACAGTAGCCCACCAGGCTCCTCTGTCCACGGGATTCTCCAGGCAAGAATACTGGAGTCGATTGCCAGTTCCTTCTCCTAAATAGATTCTTACTGCATTCAAATATGGGAATATGAAACTTCTAAACTGTATATTCAGGAAAAACCACACGGGAAAAAATTAGTATTAAAATCATACATCTTTTAAATTTAAAAAATCATGCTAACTTTTCTCTCTCCTAGAATGTCAACTGAAAAAGAAACAAGCTGAGCTCATAGCTACAGAGTCTTTTCAATGTTTTCCTTTCAGAAAAGGATCTATATTTTTAAAAATAAGGGGGGAAACCTAGTCAAGAGGAAAGAGATTCCAAAAGGATTTATATATATAAAGATCATATCTTCTCTATCAACCCGCTTTCCTATTTCAACCTTGATCCTTTTCTTCATGGCCAATAAGCACTAACCTAGTGTAAAATAGTATAGGAAGAGTATATGCATACATCGCAGATAAAATACAAGCTGCACCCATTTTGGGTGTTTTTATCATTAACTGCTGTTGCATAAACTGAACATACAATGAGCTGTGACATTGGATAAATCATTTGTTTCCACTTGTTATTGATGACATTTCATAACTCGTTTGGGGCTCGGCTTTGCCCCGTCACTCGTGAGTTATGAGGTCATCAATCATGACTGGGAATAAATGATTTATGTAAGGCGCCCTATTGTATATTTTAGGTAGCATATACAGTAAAACACACACTATTGATTTCTAATATTGTTGTATTATGTGTATCACGTGTGTTTGTGAGACTGTGGTCTTGTGTCATCACTGAGTATGAAATGTTAAATAAAAAAACAAAAATGAAAAAAAGTAACATAAAAAGAAGTGCTAAATTATGAGAAGAGAAATGCACAGAAATGACTCAGAGGATTCCCATTTTTAATTAATGTCTTGCTATAGCAATTTTAAAAGATCCTTGAATTAAAGACACACTGTCTCAAGGAAAAGGAGTTGTGCTTAAGGACATGAATTCAATATATAAAGTCATGATTATGAAACAGAAAAGGATGGAGAAAAGGCCTTTGAATAGAGTATATGCCATCATGGAGGAGGAAACGGTATCACCCCAGTATTCTTGCCTGAAGAATCCCATGGACAGAAAAGCCTGGCGGGCTATAGTACTCGGGATCGCAGAGTCAGACAGGGCTGACGACGCGCACATCTGAACCCTGAATAACCTTCGGACCCGCTGAGGACACAGTTCCCACTGAGGAATATTTTGCACTTGAACACTTGATAGGACCAATGTCTCAGCAACAAGAATATCATGGACATGTGAAAAACTTCTTCCAGCCCTTTTTAGAAAGGAAAGAGGTAGAGTGCATATAAAAACCAGACTGATTCCTTTCATTGATGAAAGCTTAGCTCCTTTAACCATAACTCAGACTGGGTTTGGAATAATCCACAAGCAAGTTTAATTAACATATTAATAGAAAATAAACATAAATTGATCAGGAAAATACTCATCCTTTCAAAATGATATGGCATCTTAAAAAACTGGAAAATTTTTCTTTTGCTTCCTTCCTATTTCATCTGCCAACTGACTTTTCCATTTCTTTTCCTGATGAGCTTAAAACTATAAACATGGTTTAAAAAAACGAAACTACAAGAAAATGCAAAGAATTTGAGGGAAGCAATCAAAAACATATTGAAAATCAAACCTAGAATAAGAGCATCAAAAATCCAGGAACTTTCAGCTATTTGCAATTACGAGAGTAATTGCTATTTTAACATGTTTTGCTTGTTCCAAAGAAACTCTGGTTCGTAAGCTGAAATTCAACGAGTTTAAATCACAGCAAAATCTTTCAGGAGCTGATCAAGACTAAATATACAATCAAAACAACCTATTATCTACATATTTTAGTTGATTAAAAAAATAAGGTACCTCTCCGAGTAGTATTACGCAGAAGTTGTTGACCAGCTGTGTTCACTTCCCAATGATGATAAGAAAATAACTATTTAATCTGAAATATGAAGTATTTAGGTCAAATAAAAAGAAAAAAATTCTTTATCTTACAGGAAAATTGGCATTACTGAGTATAGGTATAGAATTTTCTTTGGAAATTTTTAATAGTAATTTCATTTTTTAGAATGATTTAAATCTGTCCTGATCTAATGGCCAAGAGTTATATTATAAATTCAAAATGATTTATTATAATTCCTTTCACTGCTTAATTCTGTGATGATGCTAATTAAAAGCACAGTTTTATAGAGCAACAGCATAAGAGGACTGGGGAATCTCAAAGTGAGAACTTGTTGCTTTAATGATAAGTAAGGTGATATATGAGAAAATGAGTCAGATGTACATGATCTAGCTAAAAGTCCTTAGTTTAAGTTCAATATTACTTAGAGATAGCTCATTTTTAAATTTCTATTCTAGCTTTTTTTCCTTAAGTGCTCTTCTTAGATATAAGAATTCTTAACTTGTGACCTTGAATAGGTTTTATGGGAGTTCAAGAATTACCTAAAGTTGTATTCAAAATTGTCTATAATGAGCGCATATGCATGTTTCTGGGGAGAAAGCTTACAGCATTGCTAAAGCCTGGCATGCCGTAGTCCATGGGGTCCCAAAGAGTCAGACATGACTGAGCTACTGAACAACAACCAAACTTTATTAAGAGTCCAGGTCCAGAAACAACTTTTTTAAAAACAGACTAAAACCACTGTTTTTAAAGACTGTCATTCACAATCCAGTTTGTTATCTATCTTTCCAAATTGTTTACAAAATGAATTCCATTTTTTTAAAAACTTTTTTCTCTCTCCCATGTGCTTAATTCATTTTGGTAACTGGTCAGAAGAAAGTATTAAACTCTGTGGCTAATTTTGCTCTTTCAAGTGCCTTTGGGTAAAACTTTGGTTGTAAATTCTATAGTTTGCACTTGTCACATACACTATCTTCTTCTGTTGTGTGCAGATATCAAATAAATATGATTTCCCTTCTCCCCCATATGTAATCAAAGAGTAGCTCCTACTTAAATGTGGCAACTCACATATGGAATCAGAACAGTCATTTAAGAAAAAAATCTCCTCATCTAAAACTCAGGGTAAACCTTGCAACATTTTAATTGTAGATTTTACATTTTTAATGACAAAATGTGATGAGATGTGGGAAGATTATCATTTGCTATAAGGAGGCTACACAGAGAGCTACATAGTATAATTAGGACTCATCCTTGCACATTTGAACAGTAAGGGGTACATGATAAATTCAGAATATTTTTTAAAAGAAAAGGAGGAAGGGAGGGAAGGAAGGAAGGAGGGAAGCAAAAGAAACTGGTTATAAACCTTATTTAATCAGTTTATAGCTGTTTTAATGAGCTTGTTCCCCAAGCATTAGAAATGCTGGTGGAGCCACAGCCTATATATTTGGTAGTGTACCAGGCTGGGTAGGAAGGGACTGGGGACTTAACCCCAGGTCTGCTCCTGACTCACTGAGTGACCTCAAGCCAGTTAACCCATCTGTTGTTTTTCAGAAGGTGATGACTTGGAGACTGCCTAGCAATTGCTGTGCATTAATGGGGTGACAGGCAGAGGGAGATGCCTGGGGCAGCAGAGCTTCCGTCTGAAGAAGCCAGCCTTTGCTGCTCTACCCAATCACGTCAGCACCAGCGCTCTTTGAGGGGGCTTCCTGCCATTGCTGCTCCCCGCTCCAGAACACCCCATGCTGCCAAAGACACTGCAGGAGGTCACCTTTAACAGACAACCTCATTTTCAAATTTCCAGGCCACTAAATCAAATGAACCAGTGCAAGGGTAATTTTTTTAAGACTTCCAAAGAGATGCATAAACGAGATGCCTATCTTGGGAACAGAGAATTACAGCAGGAGTCTCACTTTGTGATGATTGGAAAAGAAAGTAGATCAGAAAGCAGCTTCTTAAGTTTGGGAATTATTTAGATTTTAAATTGTGTTTTGCTCTCCATCAAATTGGATTAGATTCCTTGAATCTTCGAGGACTTTGATCCAGCCCATTTCACATTTACAAATTAAAAGCAGCTTTAGCAGTGAAAATCATATAAGATACAACAAGAAAGCTTTGAGGGGCAGATGTAGCCAAAAGGCCCACCCACTTGTGTGGTGTCTCATACCAACATGTTTGTGCTTTGAGAAAATATACTCAGTTCCTATAATGATAAACATTCTTCAATAGAGAGGCAGGCATTCATAAAATAGCTGCATACCTATATTCCTTTGCACTGTGTCATTTTTCTGAATCCAACAATAAATGTGTTTCATCGGAATTAAGAAAACCAAAATTTCAGGGTATGAAAGTGTTTGCCAAACGCAGATTAGTTAAAATGTTAACTAAATTTTGACCAGAGTTAAAATAAATGAGTTATCATATATTTGATAACTTAATATGTCCTTGACAACTGTAATCACCATAAATAACCATGTGGAAGTGAGGAAAGTGAGGAAGAAGAGAGGTAAACATTGAAACTCTAGAACTTTAAGACAACAGTGAATTTGACTGGGCAAGAATTTTAAACAGAAAAATTTACTGATCACTCTGTGTGTGAGCAAAAAGTTTGAACCAAAATATTATCCATCCAAACTATAGAAACTAGGCCAGGCATCCCTTAAAAAATAAAAGGATCACCAGCTATCCCCAAACAGAATACTTCAGCGCAATACACTCCACCAACTTCCCAATGCTGCCCTGTGTGTGCAAGGCTTTATCAATAGGATTTTAAAAGCAATGCTATTCTCCAGATAGTGCTCACTACATGAACACTAACATAAATCAAAAACACTAGCGTGTGTTCCCTGTAGTCACTGCTGCTTAATCCGCTTACTCCAGCCCTTCCCACCTTCACACAGGCTCATCTCTCCATGTAACCAACATATTCCTCTTTCAAAAATCTTTTCTTTCATGAAGGTTTATAAATGCCTGATTGATTTTCTGCACGAGGCCAGTCAACATCTAACTTCACAAAAAGAGTTGAATAAAGTGGCTGAACCCACTGCAGGGTCCCTCCCAACATAACTAAAGCACTGCTACCCAGTTAATTTTAGATTTACTAGCTGAGCTGGTTGTAGAAGAGCCATCGTCAGTGTTGGACTCCCCAAAGGGCAAAGACCTCCCTGTGCTCCCGCCTGACTACAAAGTGACAAAACCACTGGCCAAAAAGCTGCACGACCAGCTTGACTCTCTTCCCGGTCTCAGTCCTACATGCTAGGGAAAAAAGAATCTTGATGCAGATTCTGAAAACATTCTTTTGATATTTGATTATTCTTCCAATAAATCAGTTACTCAAAAAAGTTTGTGTCATGTACCTTTTGCATTTTTAAGTATATTAGATTTAAGATTATAAATATAAAAATGTTTTGTCTCTGACTTCATATATAATTTTTCTGTAATTTTTGAGAAAATATTTTCTTATGTCTTTATTATTATAGGTTATTAAAATATTATGTTACTTCATAGCCTTAATTTTATTTCATTTGTGTCATTCTGTCCATAATTTCTTCTTAGTAGCCACTGTCTTTAAACAAAATTAAGAGTTTTCAAAAATGATTTGCATCAGATTTTTCCTGCTTTACAAATTGAATAGTACAAGGCAAAAGAATTATACACATTCCCTGGTGGCTTTGTGGTAAAGAATCCACCTGCAATGCAGGAGGTGCAGGAACTGAGCGTTTGATCCCTGGATCAAGAAGATCCCCTGGAGGAGAGCTCTTGCCTAGAGAATCCCACGGAGGAGCCTGAAAGGCTGCAGCCCATAAGGTGGCACTAGTTGGACACAACTGAAGTGACTTAGCCCAGCCAAGCATGTGTGTGTATACAGTCCACATACACAATACATACATATATATAATGTGTGTATACAGTCCACATACACAATACATACATATATATAACGTGTGTGTGTGTTCCTTTGTACTGTATACACACATATAGATAGGCATGGTCTTTCCTTAACCAAATCAGAGAGGTGCTCAAGAATGCCTCAAGGTGAAAATGGCTGGTGAAAGTCTATAATCTAGAAAAGACTTCAAACCACATCTATTATTAACAAGATTTGGGCAATCTACTCACAGAGTTAGGGCCTGCATCCAACCATATATACGTATGTTGGACGTATATGTATACACACACACACACACACACATATATATAGGGAAATAGTAAATGGGCTTACACAGTTGCAAAATTTCTACATTTTACTTGAAGTAATACAATATTAGCCCTAATAAAACTGTTAAAAAATAATGATGCATATTATAATCTCTTATTTTTGTTGTTGTTGTTTAGTCACTAATTTGTGCTTGACCCTTTTGCAACCCCAGAGGAGCTCACCAGGCTCTTCTCCAGGATCTTCCTGACCCAGGGATTGAACCCACGTCTCCTGAATTGGCAGGTGGATTCTTTTACTACTGAGCCACCAGGGAAGACCAATAATCCTTACAGTTACCATTAGATATATATGTGTGTATATTTATATATATGTGTATATATATATTACACATACGTATATGTGTGTATATAGAGAGAGAAAGAGAGAGAATCTAAAATCATTCCTATAGTTCAAAATAAGATAGCAAGAGAGAAACAGAGGAATGAAAATCAGAGTAAAAACAGAAAACAAACTTTTTAAATTTTTTAATAACCTAAATCCAAAGACATCAAGAATTATATTAAAGGTAAGCAGATTAATAATTCCAATGAGACACTAAAGATAGAATAGATTTTTTTAAAGCAAGACACAAGTCTATGCAATCTATACGAGATGTATTTTAGATATTAGGACACAGAGAGTTTAAAATTAAGTAGGTGACTATAGGGAAAGAGCAAATTAGCCAAGATGGCGTGGTCAGACTCTCTCGCCCCATGGCCTCTCATTCCTGCCCCGTGTTTTGTAAATAATGACTGTGTATCAGCTGAGATCACTTATAGCCCTGCACATGCATGTCATGAGGTATGTGCTTGGTCAAGGCTGGTGTGCGGTCCGCCTGTATGAGCTTCTCCATGGAAGCCCTGGCCGCTGCTGCATCGGGGCTACAATGGAGCAGCATCACGGTTAGGTTACAGGAGGTTATGCTGTGGCTCCGTTACGGCTGCGTTGTGGTTCTGTGGGGTTGCTGCTACTGCTGCCGTCAGCCAGGAGAGAGGCTGTGCTACGGCCGCCGTGCCAGCCAGGAGAAAACAAACGTGTCTGCAGCTCCTACATCCCTCGGGTCTTCTTCCAGCCTCTCAGCTCATGGCTTGCCTACTCCGGGTTCAGCAAACAGTGAGAGCAGTGTGAGCAGCAAGACAACTGGCAACACGAGCAGGATCAGCAATACAACTGGCAGAGTCAGCAGGACGAACAGCAGTACAGTGGCCAAAGACATATCATTGAAACAGTAAGTATAAGGCTGGACTGGCCACCATAGCAGCTTTATTTAAACAGAAAAAAAAAGAGAGAAAACCTATATTCTGTAAAAAGGGGAGCATATAAATAAACCAAGATTCATTCATATAATGGAATACTACTTGGCAAAAAACAGCAACTATTGATACACCCAACAGCATGGCTATATCCCCAAAACATCATGCTGAATAAAAAAGTTTTACACCAGACAGGACATACTATGTGATTCCATTTATATTTGCTTAGAGAACAGGTAAAACTAGTCTGTGGTGGAAAGAGTCAGAACAGTATCTGTTTCAAAGTTGCTTAGGGCAAGCCTGACTCAGAAGGGACTTGGAATTCTCCAGGGTGATGATGGTATTTTATAGCGTGACCACGGGGATGGTTGGTTACGCAGATAAATGCGATTGTCAAAACTCAAAGAAATACACTTAAGAACTGGGCATTTCATTCTATGAAAACTTAACATCAAAAGAAAGAATGTAAATAAGTATTGAACACTAATTAATGATGTACATGATAGGTGTTCAGGGAAAACGTACTGGTGTCTGTACTTTCATTTAAAAGGCATCAAAAAAAAAATAAAAAATGAAGAGTATAGGATAGCTGGATAGATGTGGGACAAAGCAATAGTAGAATGGTAATAGTAGCATCTAGATGGGACTTCCCAGGTGGCGCTAGTGGTAAAGAACCTGCCTATCAATGCAGGGGACGGAAAAGACGCAGGTTTGATCCCTGGGTCAGGAAGATCCTCTGAAGTCAGAAATGGAGCAACCCACACCACTATTCTTGCCTAGAAAAATTCCACGGACAGGCCTGACAGGCTAGAGTCCATGCGGCCATAGTCAGGCATGACTGAGTGACTGAACACACACACACATACACACGCACACATTCACACGCACATGCACACACATACACACGCACACGCACGCATGCACATGCACATGCACGCATTCACACGCACGCACACACACATGCATGCACGCACGCACACGCACATGCACGCATTCACACGCACACACACATGCATGCACGCACGCACACACACATGCACGCATTCACACACACATGCACACACACATACACATGCACACATTCACACGCACATGCACACACACACATACACACGCACACGCACGCACACACACACACATACATGCACACACACACACACATATACACACAGCACCTAGATGGCAGTTATATATATGGTGACCACCAGAAGATTCTTTGTTTTCCATGTTTGAAATTTTTCTAAACAAAAGTTGTAAAATTAGAGATTAAAAGAAAACTGGGAGGCAGAGAGAGGGGGAGGGATACAAAATCCTATCTAAATTGAGAGAGCTAAATCGTATCTGATTACACTTTAAAGAGAGAAAGTAGTCTGAAGCAAATAAAGCAAAACATGATGATATTAAAGACACACTAGTGTAGGATTAATGGGTATTAGTCATTATTCTCTTTTGTCTCTTCTCCTCCATGCTTGAAATCGCTCATAACTTAATTTTTCTATAAAATACAAGCGGAGTGAATGTAATGCAGAAAGAGCAATGGGCTGAGTTCTGAGAGCTGGCGTTTTAGCCTCTGCTCAGCCTTTAGCTGGTTGTGAACCTGGTTCAAGAAGTGAAATCTCTCTGGTCCTCAGCTTCCTCATTTATAAAATAAGAAAGCTGAACTGAATGATGCATTAGAGTTTCATTTTCATCTCTACACTTCTGTAAACTTTAAATATGTGAAAATAAACAAAAGTTCATTTTTAGGAATTACCTCCTGAGAAATTGTTGTACATTAGACAAATACTAAAAAAGTTAATTATGCAAGTAGTCAGAGAATAGTTTTGTGAATGAGGGAATTATGACCTTTATGTCTTTACTCAATCTAAACCAAACAAAGTAATATATAAGCGGGGGGAATATATCACTAAAGATGCCAAAACCCAGAAAGAAAAGGGAGTAAAATTTAATTTTTAAGACATGATTTCTACTATTTATTCTTCCAATAATTTGGAGCCTTTGGAATTCCATTTTAAGACTCAGTTTTTCATCTCCACAATATAGGGATGCGAGTCAATGACCTTTAAGAATATTGCCAGTTCTAAGATGCTATGATTAGAATTTAATCTGAGTTAAATATCAGTGAGTGTGTATTGCCAAACTTTTACCTATTCTCTCATAACCATTAATACCTCTACCTAAGCATCTTACTCGGGAAAAAAGCAGAGAATTTACTGTAAAACCTTTGCTGAATAGTGTGACATTTTTTTGAGAGCCACAGCAGAGTGCTGCATTGTGAATCCCCAGCACACAGCTACCCAGAATTGGTACTGCTAGTATATTACATGCAATGGACAAATTAATCTTCCAAAACTGTTCGGATTAAACTTTTCAATGTAGCATTTAAGAATGCAGAGTACCCCTGGGGATCAAATAGCACGCTGTCATGATACCTATCACAACACCACCTCTTGACTGCTGATACCATAACCCAATATGTACACAGAAAGCAACAGTATACAGAAAACGCATGCAGATATCATTTTAACTAAGAAAGACACAGGTCAAGGAGAGAAATTGATGTATTAATGTCAACACTTACCTGCTACTTGACAATTCCCTACCCGTTTACTCTACTGAGTTTGTAACACAGTTTTTGGTTAGCAGTAAGAATTGTTTTTCTGGCTACAAAACAAACTTCTATCATCTTTAAAAAAAAAAAAAAAAACACAGGGAAAGGGGAAATTTCTGCACTCTTCAATGCTTATCTATGCAACTAATCCCTTACACCTCCACAGTTATATTTAGGGAAGAAAAGGATAACTAAAAAGTAACAACTACGGCTACTTCTCAAAAAAAAAAAAAAAGCATCTTTTCTTCGTTAGAGCATTGCTGTTCCAATCACTTCTTATTCTACGAACTTTCTATTTTAAATAAAAAATTACTAAATCCCACTTGGTATGGCAGACTTTCTTAATGAAAGATAAGTGTTTTTAATGTTTTTAAGATCACCTGCTTTCTCACAAATTGAAATGTATGCCCATGGAGAAATTTATCTTTTTAGACATACAATGTCATATTGAAACTTTAGCCTTTTAATTAAGTTGGGAGCAATTTCTTCTTTCCCTTCTTTTTCTCTTCACTCCTTTCTTAGTTCCTTTTCCTTTCTTTTTATTTCTCATTTTACTTTTCTATTTTCTTGTACCTAACTTAAGTTTATCATTTATCAGTGCCTTAACATGGTTAACACTTGTCTTCCTCAATGGAACTAACAGGAATGTATTATATTGTGCAAAAAAAAACCAAAAAAACAAAAACAAAAAAAAAACAACTCTTCTTGCCAAGGAAGCTAAAGAGGAAATAAAAAGATCTGAAGGAACAAATCTATTTCTGTCATTATGTACCTGAGAGGAACCTGCCACCAAGAAAATCTATTTAGTTCTACAGTGTCACTAATTATACATGAGTTTAGACAAGAATCCCTAATGTTCAAAGAAACCACACTATGCCACAGAGTACAGATGTCTTTCATTTCTAAGAACTGACACAAGCTTCAGTAGCGGTGGATTCCATGTGCACCTTGTACACTACAGTTTTATGAAAGCTAAAAACCAAAGGCCATGGAGAACTGACAGCAGTTACAGCCAATGGATGTTTTTAAAGCTTTCAGGTTTTGCTTCGTATTCTGCATGTGCATCTTTAGTTAATCTAAGTGCATTTCCAAAATTCTTGAATGCATTTTCATTCCACTCTTTCTAAGCCCCCAAAAAAGACATATATTTAACAATAAACATCAACTAGAATGGCCCAGGGCAAAAATACCATTTTTTTCTTAAGGGCAAGCAGAGCTAAATTGGTTGGTTCTCCCAGGATCAGTGTGTAAAGGTATAAAAGAGAAGGTTAGCATTTCTGTGGGAAGGGGGAAGGGGGATGTATTCCCTGTGTTTCTCACACAATTTACTTTGTGGTTGGTTGGGCTTGGTAAGGTACGCCTGAAGACTTTTCCCTAGGAAAAGTCTAAAGGTCATAAGATTTCTGGATTATCCAGAAAAGATATGAAACTGTTGCCTATCTCCTAGCCCCATTTCTTACAGACATAGCCACTTTAAAGAAGAAAATCCAGGGAACCCTCTTACACTGTTGGTGGGAATGCAAACTAGTACAGCCACTATGGAAAACAGTGTGGAGATTTCTTAAAAAACTGGAAATAGAACTGCCATATGACCCAGCAATAACACTTCTGGGCATACACACTGAGGAATCCAGATCTGAAAGAGACACGTGCACCCCAATGTTCATCGCAGCACTGTTTATAATAGCCAGGACATGGAAGCAACCTAGATGCCCATCAGCAGATGAATGGATAAGGAAGCTGTGGTACATATACACCATGGAATATTACTCAGCCGTTAAAAAGAATTCATTTGAATCAGTTCTAATGAGATGGATGAAACTGGAGCCCATTATACAGAGTGAAGTAAGTCAGAAAGATAAAGAACATTACAATATACTAACACATATATACGGAATTTAGATAGATGGTGGCGATAACCCTATATGCAAAACAGAAAAAGAGACACAGAAATACAGAACAGACTTTTGAACTCTGGGGGAGAACGTGAGGGTGGGATGTTTTGAAAGAACAGCATGTATATTATCTATGGTGAAACGGACCACCAGCCCAGGTGGGATACAAGAGTCAGGTGCTCGGGCCTGGTGCACTGGGAGGACCCTGAGGAGTCGGGTGGGGAGGGAGGTGGGAGGGGGGATCGGGATGGGGAATACATGTAACTATATGGCTGATTCATGTCAATGTATGACAAAACCCACTGAAATGTTGTAAAGTGATTGGCCTCCAACTAATAAAATAATATTAAAAAAAAAAAAAATAAAAAATAAAAAAAAAAAATAAAGAAGAAAATCCTAGTTCCTCTAATATGGCAATATATAGGATATAGGTCCAGTTATCCTACACAGAGCTCCTCTAAACCTCTCTAAACTGAGATCAATATAATGAATATAATTGATTTATTCCATTACTTTCGAGTAAAGAAGACAGGAGAATGTAGCAAAAAGAGGGGGCACTTAATGTGACGGGAGGGCCAGTGTCTTCCATAAACAGTTCCGAAATGGGAACAAACAAATCACCTGAAAGGAGCTACTTATGGATCTGGAAAAATAAGACCATTTTTAGAGACACACAGAATTAACAAGATAGAATGCCTGAAATGTTGTGTCTTCATATGTTAAAGTGAAACTATGCTGAATACTATTAATTAATAACAAGTTAAAAAAAAATAACAAGTTAAACAGAATACAAAAGGAGCATTTACAGTCCAATTATATTATTAATGAAAAACTAAACTATTTCTCTGATGTCATAAAATGCTATTTTCCAAATACAGGTATGCATTTACCTGGTATATAACTATGTCTTCTAAAAAATTTATTTTATGAAACATGCTGTGAAAAGTGACTATTTATAGAAACTGTGTTTAAAAATTCTAAAGGCACAGGTTAGTATAGACTTATATTCAAAAAATAAAGTTTAGTGAAAATACTGTGCATATTGCAAAAGAAAAGGAACTCAAAATGGAAGAATTAAACAGCCATTTATATGTATATAGATCTCCTACTGACCACATGCATGACTTCTCATTGCACATATAAAGAAATGGTATACATATATATATTCTTTTTTCCTTCTTATGAGCAAATAGAACAGAACTAGATATGAAATTCAACTTGCCTTGTCTTTCTAATCAGAGGTCAACTGATCCCTGAGATATGTGGCTTTGCTCTCAACTGGCAACACAGAATAAAAGCACTTTTCAGACTCTTATCAGCAAGTACAATCTTGAACCCACAACTACTTCTCACAGATTAAAAACTGCATTCATAAAAATCTCATCTGTACTGAACTGCCCACATTTTTCGGAGTCCCAGTATTTGTAATGAACACTCCCTGGATGGACTTCCCTGATGGCTCAGGCGGTGAGGAATCTGCCTTCAAAGCAGGAGACCCAGGTTCCATCCCTGGGTCAGGAAGATCCCCTGGAGAAGGAAATGGCTACCCACTCCAGTATCCTTGCCTGGAGAATTCAATGGACAGAGGAGCCTGGTGGACTATAGTCCATGGGTCACAAAGAGCCAGACATGACTGAGTGACTAACACTTTCACATTCACTACATCCCTGGATTAGGTTAGACCATCAGGCATTAGCTGAACCTTCTACTGACCACATGCATGACTTCTCATAATACACATATAACTAAGTTGTCAATGACAGTTGGGGAAAGATTCTAAGTTTGATGAGGACAAGGAATACATGTCTTGCTCACAACCGTTTTCCACCTGCTGCAGTGCCAGATGATGTACAGGATGACTAGTAAATGAATGAACAACCTTAGACTTACTTCCACTGACTTGCCTTACCAAAATGCTACGTAACATATAACTAGCTTTCATCACACTAATGTGTTTTGACCAGAGGCTATGGTCAAGGGACATATTTCCCTGAATTATACAATGTTCTGTCTATGAATATTTAAGAGATAAATTCTCCATGAGACTATGTGCCTGGAATAACAGCTCATCTCCTAAAGAATCATTTTATTCTCTTGATACTGAATATGTGCACTTTAGAACTGTTTCTATCTTTGTGTTAGATGTTAGACAGCTGAGGACTATATGTGTGAGCCACGTCTAACCAGTAAATAGAGCTTCACTGTGGCCATTTGGTGCCATAGTTACACTCTATTCTCTACCCTTCCCCTCTCTGGTTTTCCCTTGGCTGATTTCCCATGCTTAGTTTTAAATTTACGTTATGTATCTTTGTAAGCCACCTTAATTTCTTTTGACTCAAGGTAGGATATAAATAAATGGATTTTTCCCTTATGGAGAAGTTATTAACTTTGCTGAAGAAGAGAAGGGGCAAAGAAAGACAAAATATAGACTTTGGCAATGTATGGCTGATTTTAAGAGACCTGAGGGATACCTTGGGAAGAAAAGATACTATTTCTATCCCACATTGTATAGTTTTGGTTTTATGTACAGCACAAGGCAATTGCACAATATCAACCTTTTTTATTGTTACATCCATTATTTTAATGCTACAAAATACTTACAAATAAAAAACAAAGGAATATACCTGGACCAGATGAAGCTTTGCTTTTACATATGGTTGGAACATTAGGAACAAGGAAAACTGAAGAAACTGTAAACATATGGAAAACATTGGTATCAAGTAGACAGAATGACCTCTTGCTGCTGAATTGTTTTGAGATACGAGGTCCCTTCTCCTCCCCAGACTCCTTTCTTTCACAGAATAAATTATCAATATTTCATGAGAGGTAGATTCTTGTGAGACAGAGAAATAGACAAATGCAAGATAGGAGTAAATAATCACAATTTTTTCTAAAAACTAATACTTGAGTCAAATAGTTTATTCAGAAGTGTAGTTGCATTGTATCATGCTCTGACAAAATTATGACAACAGCCAATCTGAACACAGACTGTTCCTGTGTTTGCTATTGCTACCCCTACATCCACACATCAAGTACATTTAACTAAAAGGAAGAAATGATAACAAAGGACACACACTGTCATCTGCCCCTAAATAGCAAAGACATCTCTACCACAAGAACCATGCCCATCTCTATTCCAGGTTCAGGTAGAGAAGTACTGTCAGTCTATTTTAGCATACCCATTTAAGTTCTGTACATCTGAATAAAAGGAGTTATCGTTACTATTGTTACCTTATCACTCTCCATGATTGCTTTCTTTTAGACAAGTACAAAGGCAGTCTGAATATAAATGTTTTGTCATAAAACTGCTATCAAACAATAAAAAGGGTTATAATGGTACTAAAAATAATTTACCCCCAAGACTGCCACATAGCCTGGCAGTGCGCAGACCAAGGGGCACAAAACATCTTCATCCACACTCTCACTACCTTCCAATCTCTTCCACTGCATCTGTACTCACAGCTGCATGATTTTAGAGACAATTCAGACATCATCACATGGCTAGGATACCCAGAATCATTTTAGCATAAGATTTTTGAAAAGACACAAGTTATTTTTAGCAATATTATCATTACTGTGCCTAATAAACATAGGATAAATTAGACTGAAGATCTTTTGAAGAGAAAGTCATTTTTAAATTTGTTAGTTTCGAGGCAGATGGATAAATATGCAGCATGTATACACACACACACACACACACATAATGTATATATACATATACATCATATATACACATCTATCATATGTACACATATATATCATATACACATACATATATATATATATCATATATACACATCACATGTAGACACATATCTGTTTGGTATACATACACAAATCTTTACTCTGAGGATTCTTTTTTTGGCAACAGGACTGACTGTGCATGCCACCCAGGGACTGCCTACAACATTTTAAGACTGATACCTTGCCAAAAGGCATTCAAAATTATTACCAAACACATCCTGGACAGTCCTTCATGGTAGCTGTTAGCATTCCCACTGCATTTCTCTGTAGTTTTGGTGTCATTTCCCATAGCCTGAATTCACACTTCAGAGAAAGGCCGAGAAAAGGAAGAGAGAAAAGAATGCCAAACAAGCAAAAGACCACCTAGAAGGAAATAAACAAATTACACTGACAAAGCTGACAAGGAGGAATAAGTGAGAGGGAAAGCAGGAAAGAGGAGGTTTATCAGGGCTTCATGCCCACTGCTCTGGGTGCATATCCCTCCCTGCAACAATAAAGGCAAATAAAGCACAAAGAAAGGATAAAACCCAAGATTGCAGACCTGGCCGGTGTTTGATAAATGGCACTCTACTTCACCCTGCTTATTGTGTACTTCATACCTCACTCCTGAATATGGAAGAGAATTTTATTAAAGATTTAGCCACGGTGGTGGTGGTGACTGGCTCACAGTAATTTTCCTACAAAGTAGTTTAATCTATCACAGGGCAGACAGAGCACCTTCTTACCATGTATCATATCTGTCTATTGAGTAAGTGCTATCCAAATCCAATTTCTTTTCATTTTTGGAACCTGTGATGCATATTCAAGATACACT